>NC_089749.1:6026178-6036178 GCF_040412425.1 Macrobrachium rosenbergii | reverse complement strand
TGACAAGCTCTTCAAAATTATAGATAATAACCTAATACACTTGTTACTAATATATGCTTATAAGAATCATCAACGATTAGGATAGTAACCCTTTAATCAGTGTTTGCTTGTGATCAAGGACAGGTAATTGAGAAACAACCATAAGTTATTTCATATTTCAGCCGGCTTCTTGTGCATAATTATGGAATGCTGCGTATTTTTTCTAGCTCTCATCTTTTAGGGCGTTGTTTAAGAAAGAGGCATTAAAGAATGCTTAACAAACTTTTTCGCCTTCTTCGCAAATGGAGCAACGTAATCTAAAAACTGCAGGCACAACCTTCACAGCAGCTCCTCGAAATTTATCAATCCCTTTGCATTTGTTAATGATCAGAACTCAGATAATTCCGAAAGACATTGCTGCTGCCATACTTATGGATTAATTAAATGGTGTTTTTGCGTCATGCTTGCATCGTTGGTGACATAATTATATTTCATATAATTTCCTCTTTTTATCTTTTTAATTCTTGTTTAATACGCGTTCTCTCTCTCTCTCTCTCTCTCTCTCTCTCTCTCTCTCTCTCTCTCTCTCTCTCTCTCTCATTAAGCTACAAATGTCTTTTAATATCCGATTCCCTCTACCTCGGAAATAATATGCATAAACCGAAGGGGAATTATAGTTGATAAGAAGTTCGTCGTCTCACGGGCTCGAACCGCCGAAGACGAGAACTTATTTATAGTTTAATGCTTATATATATATATATATATATATATATATATATATATATATATATATATATATATATATATATATATATATGTGTGTGTATCTAATTTTCCGACTCACATCGGGATCGGACCCTGGTCTTTCAATTGTTGGCAAGGGAGCTGCCAACTGAACTGCACTAGTCATAAAAGAAGCTGAAACCTAAGTACGGCTTTTCCCTGGGCAGGCTTACTGCCTAGCATACCAGCTAGTTTCGCCTAACTTCCAGACCCAGCAATGACTCAGTTGACAGCCTGCCCAGGTAAAAACCTTAGGTACAGTTGTACTTGGGTTCCAGCTTCTTTTATGACTTGTGAGGTTCAGTTGGCAGCGTCCTTGCCGTTCAATTGAAAGACCTGAGTTTAGTCTCGATGTGAGTCAGAAATTTATTGCATCTTCACACACGATTATGTGTTGATTTTATATATATATATATATATATATATATATATATATATATATATGTATGTATATATATGTATATATATGTATATATATATATATATATATATATATATATATATATATATATATATATATATATATATATATATATATTTATTTATACATACCGTATACACACACATTATATATATATAAACCACAAATACCCCTTAATATCAGTTTCGATTTCCTTTTTGAAAAAAAAAATACATTTAAAGGATATTATACTTGAGAGATGTATTTACCCCGAACACGATTCGAACCTGTGTCTGTTGATTATTTATTCCCATAGGCAGCCGACTTATCTGTTCGGTTATCAAGATAGCTAAATGGACAAGTCGGCTGCCTACCACTGTATCTAATAAAAAAGCTCAGATTCGAATCCTGGCCGGGGCGTATGCATTTATCAGTTACAATTCCCTTGGAGTGCAAGTGATTCCCACGGTCAAGTCAAAGTAAGAAGTATTTATTGTTTAATATATGTGATTCTGAAAATTCCATGAGTGTCAAAGAAACAAAATTATCTATCTACCATTCTATACAGTCACACAAACACACACGTGTATATATATATATATATATATATATATATATATATATATATATATATATATATATATATTTATATACACACATATATGTATATATATATATGTATACACACATATATGTATATATATATATATATATATATATATATATATATATATATATATATATATATATATATATATATATATATATATATATATATATATATATATATATATATATATATATATATATATATATATATATATATATATATAGTTTGTAATCCACCGACGTTATGGTAGTAGATGACTAACCTTCTGTGATCACGGCTGAGTGTGTCTGAACAGCCCAGTCCCCTCCCGTTTAGACGGCTAGATAATTCTGAATTTCCCTCTCAAAGTTACTGAATAGTTTACCCGTGGTTCGTTTTCCTAATTTTTATCATTGCTCTCTCTCTCTTATCTGGAATCAGTGACACTATTTGCTGAGACGCCAGTTGACGGCAATAAATAAATAAACCAAACTTACTGGGTATTATTTATTTTATCTTATATTTTAGCTGTTGGATTGCTGGGTAAACAATAAAGGGATAAGGAGATCCTTTATTATCCTACTTACATTGAACGTAAAAAAGGGAGATGATTATAGCATAAAACATGAATTGAAATCAAAGAGACGAAAATGGGAAATTTAAATGAGCCTAATGGTAGAAGAATCAATATAAAAATGCATAAATAAATAGATAAATCAATAATACAATAGCACCCGATGAATAATAATTAGCCAAAAACCACAAGAAAAATGTTTAAACGCATGAATAAGTTGAAAACGATACAAACAGTTAAAGATGAGGAAAACAGCAGTGAAACCTGTCTGTTTCTCTGCGGAATACGACTAATTTATTTTAATTTTCATTTTCAGGACCAAAAGAAGGCAAATGTTAACAGATTCATCTTTGTTGAGCCCTTCTATCTCTCTCTCTCTCTCTCTCTCTCTCTCTCTCTCTCTCTCTCTCTCTCTTCTCTAGATGCACACCACAACGATTAACTTACAACTGGGCAACCAATTCACCAGTTGTGTCACCAGGTGCATGCTGGGTTATAGGGAGGGCGTCAATACCCATCGAAAATCCAAGACCGGTCCCTCAGGAGAGAGAGAAAAAGAAAAGCAGCCAAACAGATCCTAACAAGCCCTCCGCATTAACCGAGAGATTCCACAGGGATCACGATCTATAAGATATTGTCTGTCCTTTGCCTTGTCAGTTATTACAGATCATAAAAATCCAAAAAAACGTCGTTTATATCCATTTTTTTCCTCGGTATTGTTTATCATATCCCAGCCAGAGTTGGTACCAAGTTGGTGCTCTTGGTGGGAATACAGTGGCTACAGTAATTCGTGCTCGTGCGCTATCGCTCTTTGTAATAAGTGACCTAAAGCTGGTAACTGTAACCTAATCTCGTTGCGATTATTAATACATTTGACTAGTAACCTCCACCACTAAACTCTGCATATTTCTTTTTTCTTTTTTTGGTTGAGGAGACCGGTGGCAGGTGTTGGATACTGAAATATCAAATGTAACAGCAGAGCTACAATGTGATTACTGCTTACGTGACTTTGAAAAAGGATATGGTCGATCGATGCGACTTGAGTTGAAGATAATTTTCTCTAGGTTCTAAAGGTCATTTGCATCTATCTTAGAAAGCTCTCATTCATGACCAAAACTAATCTATCCCAGCTTAAATTTTCAAGATTTATGTTTATGTAATTAGTGCAACTGTCGGCTCACATTTACTGGGCCTATGGATCGCTCCTGGTCCAACACTCACTATCCTACCCAACGTAATTTGGTACCGGGTTCGGCTGGTGTCAGAAACTTGGGCGTAAGGGTATGAGTCTCATTCCATGTACCCTTCTAGTGCCACCCTCTCAAATTGGGAGAGCCGTGGAACATACACACACGCGCTCACGAACAAATACTCTAAACTCCAAAAGTAGAAGATTACTTTGTCTTACATAAATTTTTCCCACTGGAGAAAAGCAGGACAAACACTATACTTATCATATTTCCTATTAACCAGGAGAAACAATACCGACATGATATGGATTGTATACAATCAAACTGATTGATATAACAATGAATATTTACAGATTCAAATTTTATTATTGTATTCCAGTATTAGCTAAATATGATAGTTTTATCATAATCACAAGTATGAATGTTAATTATGAATACTTAAATATAATAAAAAAAATATTTCGTTTCACAGAAAGAACAATGAAAAAACTCTCGACTACGTTCGTTCCGTCAAAAAAGGCGCACATGCTTCTTTTAATTATTACTGAATGATCAGAGAAATACCACAAAACCCAATTAACTGAACGACGAACCCTGTCAGGTTATAAGGGTTGAGGGAAAGGTTATAAGGGTTAATGGAAAAGGTTATGAGGGTTAAAGGGGAAACTTTCCCAGATGATTTAATCAGCTGAAGGAAATTTTTATCCTTCGTTCATTAAGGTCAACAATAAGACATTGAGAAAGCAGTTCTAAGTTAATAACTCTCAACTTGATTTATTTCGATGTTCATTAAAAGGAAATGTTTGGAATCAAATAACGTCATTACCCTGAATTAATACGCGCTCGTATTTATGAAAATGTTGATACGCACGCACACACAAACACACACATGCCCGCATGTGCATCGCAAACACAAACACACATATACAAACGCATATATATATATATACATATGTGTGTGTGCTCTTTTGTTCCTTTTCCTCTTTTACTTCTTGTTGTCTAGGGACTAAGCAATACCAAAGCTTATCCTAGAAAACACTGAGATTGCTGAATTCCATGAAGAGAAAGCAGAATTTCGACCAAAAGATCCCTGTATATTCATAACGATGCGGAATTAATCATCATAAAAAAGACTTACTGTGACTTTTGCATTTGAACGCATTGAGAGTCTTCCAGGAAGAAATATCTCTGCATCTTTTGTAAAGAATTTAATAATCAATACGCAGATAGTGTTCAGGAGAGAGAGAGAGAGAGAGAGAGAGAGAGAGAGAGAGAGAGAGAGAGAGAGAGAGAGAGAGATTTATATATGGACTTTGCACATAAGTTGTAATTGCAATATCCTTTATGTGCAATTTTATTTTTCAGTATTCAATTAAATTCATTAAATATATCTTGGAATTTGCAATATGACATGAATTTTAATATGTAATATATTTCCAGACCAGTTGTAAGTTATCGTTTCTTAATAAGTAAAGACATAATCGATCATTTTTTGGTCAGGTTATCACTAAAATAAGATTGACCTTTTTGCTATTCTAAAAATGGATGATTGTCAGGATCAGTCAGGAAATAAGATAAAATAGAATGTCTATAACAGACAGTGTGATTGTGTGCGTATGTGTGTGTGTGTGTGTGTGTGTGTGTGCGCGCCTGTCTGTAGGGGAAGGGATGCCAGAGGTAGACTCGATGGACTACTGAATCTAAGGTTAACCGAGTATAAAAAGAAAAGTAGGAGGTGGTAACCTCATAAGTGTTAGTAAGTTCTAAAACCTGAGGGACACTATCTGATGTTATACTGGTAGACAGAAGGACAATGGGTTTACCTATCGCTTGACAGATAAAAAGAACCAGAGGAGAGGTAACTGCCGGTTGATCGGCTGGTTCAGATAAAGCTGGCCTTATGTCAGCGCGGTCCCTAGCTTAAAAAGAGACCCGTAACAGGGGTAAGATGGGTACAGCGTTCTGGTCTAGATCTTTCAATTAGTATTTGCCTTTGATTAAAAGTCATAATGTTCACAAAAGAGAGAACGTGTCCGCTCTCACTGTCTCAGAAATACCTTCACATTTAATCTTTTTATTAAGAAATGGGCCATTTGCCCAAACTAGGGACGGATCCGAAGAAAAACAACAGATTCTGAATTCATCTAGGAAATCAGTTTTGCTTATGGGAAATACTGATATCTGACTTGATTGCAACGTAGTTTAAACGCCTTAGGAGATAGGAATGATTTCGCTTCCTGTTCTGTCCTTCTGCATTTTATATTAGCAAATTTGCTCGTGACATGTAGAGAAATTATTTGCACTAAGACGTTAGCTCTGATATATATATATATATATATATATATATATATATATATATATATATATATATATATATATATATATATATATATATATATACACACATACACTGCTCAAAAAATTGAAGGAGTTGTTTTATATATATATATATATATATATATATATATATATATATATATATATATATATATATATATATATATATATATATATATATATATACATACTTATATATATATCTTCTTCTTTTAACGTGTTTTTTCCCATCTTTGTATGGGGTAAGCACGATGCCTTCTTTTTGAAGGACTTTTGATTTGGCTTTGGGGTAGACCGTAGTCTCGATCGGCTGCCCTGCCTGACATCGCTTAGACCCCGGTAGCGTATGTTACATGTATCATACCAGACCCAACGCGCTTTCTTCCCAGCAGCGAGAAGTTGTTGCGCGGGTAGTCGAGAGTTCGAGACGTGTGAGATGTTTGTTATGTTTTTAGAAGATGTTGTTGTGGCTTTGTTTTGTGTGTGTATTTAGTCTGTAACACCCATTTGCTTTTTAAGCAAACCTATCCGTTGATTACATACATAATCCCGGGATGTCTACACGGATAGCAAAGTGTCCGCCTCTCTGATCAGTCGGCTGCGGATTTGAACCCGTGCCACAGACCTCTACGAAGTCCGAAGCTGCTGCTGTAACCGACTGTGCCATCGAGGCTCCATATATATATATATATATATATATATATATATATATATATATATATATATATATATATATATATATATATATATATATATATATATATATATATATATATATATGAGGCATACCATGTATAAACATGAAAAACCCGAATGAATAAAATCGATCGAATCCGAACCTGTAGATCTTGCTGTGGACCTTGAAAGCACTACCGCCGAATCTCGAGGCTTTCCTCATTGGCTGCCGTGAATTCTTGACTAGGTCCATTAAAGGAAATTGCTTTCTTTTCAGCTCTAACTTCCTGTTACACATCAAGGGGATCGATCTCCCGAGAGATGCAGCATCAAAAGGACTCTTCGACTTCATGATCGATACACGAACGAAGCCGAAAAATACCGTTTTACTTTTGTTTTGAAGTCATAAGGTCTAATATACGTATTTTCGAAAGATTCTATGCAATGCTCTAAAGTATTTAACGAATGTTACAAATTCGCAGATTTTCCTAAAAATGATCAATTTTCCTTTGTCCCCACAACAAAATCAGTTTCCTGATATAATTTATTGAAGAGCGTCTCCTTTATAAGTCTTAGTTTTCAAAAAGGAGCAAATTCTCTTTCCCTTGGAACCGAATGATTCTGGTAATCAACTGACGGAGAAAATGAGACAATATCTCATTTCGAGTTCCGGTGGCCTTCGGCTTTGCCACAAATCGTCACAGAAGAAGAAACAAGAAAATGTACAGCATGGCAATTTGTCACTACAATGACTGTTTCTTTTCTTGTTGTGCTCATATATATGTCTGTGTGTGTATATGCATATATATATGAAACTGTAAAACCTTTCACTTGATATGTTAATGTAACTGGCAATTAAATAAGAGAAATTATAGCAATAGCACTCGTATCCAAGAAGTTAGGATGTCTGAACAACTTGGATAAGGATTCAAACTACTTAAAGGCTGAGGGCATATCTCTCATTAAATATATATATATATATATATATATATATATATATATATATATATATATATATATATATATATGTATATATATAGATAGATACCTTACAGACCTTACAATTCGTTCAGGTTGCCCCAGGTCCCTCAGTGTGAGGCGCCTTTGATGTCTACCAGAGAGTTGCTAACGCATCTTCCGGTATATTTTGCATCTTCCAGTCTTGGATGGTCTGGGATGCATCTTAGATATTTGTCGAGCTTATTCTTAAACACATCTACGCTCACTCCTGTTATGTTCCTCAGATGAGCTGGTAGCGCATTGAATAGACGCTGCATTATCGATGCTGGTGCGTGGTGGATTAATGTCCTGTGTGCTTTCCTTAATTTTCCTGGTATAGTTTTTGGCACTATTAATCTACCTCTGCTTGCTCTTTTTGATAATTTTAGTTCCATGATATTTTCGGTAATTCCTTCTATCTGTTTCCATGCTTGAATTACCATGTAGCGTTCTCTTCTCCTTTCAAGACTATATAAATTTAAGAATTGTAGTCTTTCCCAGTAGTCAAGGTCCTTAACTTCTTCTATTCTAGCTGTAAATGACCTTTGTACACTCTCTATTTGTGCAATATCCTTTTGGTAGTGTGGGTACCATATTATATTGCAATATTCAAGTGGACTACGTATGTACGTTTTATAAAGCATAATCATGTGTTCAGCTTTTCTTGTTTTGAAGTGCCGGAACAACATTCCCATTTTTGCTTTGCATTTTGCCAATAGAATTGCTATTTGATCATTGCATAACATATTCTATTCAACATCACACCAAGGTCTTTAACTGCTTCCTTGTTTGTGATTGTCTCATTATTAGGTCCTTTATATGCATATAGCATTCCTACTTTATCACCATAGTTCATTGATTCAAATTTATCAGAGTTAAATACCATCCTATTTATCTCTGCCCATTTATATATTTTATTTAGGTCTCTTTGTAGCGAGTTCCTATCTTCATCACAAGCAATTTCTCTACTTATTCTTGTGTCATCTGCGAAACTTCTTACTACTGAGTCCTTAACATTACTGTCTATGTCTGCAATCATAATCACAAACAGCAATGCAGCTAACACCGTACCCTGTGGTACACCGGATATTACTGTAGCTTCATCCGATTTCTCATCATTTGCAATCACTATCTGTTTTCTGTTTTGCAAAAATTCTTTTATCCATCTTCCTACTTTGTCAACAATGTTATGTTTTCTAATTTTTTTGCTAATATATTATGATCTACCTTGTCAAAAGCTTTTGCAAAGTCTAGGTAAACCACATCTGTATCTTTTTCATTTATCATATTTTTATATATGCTTTCATGGTGGACTAACAGTTGGGTTTGTGTACTTTTCCGGGTACAAAACCATGTTGTCCTATATTGAACAATCTATTTTTCATTAAATGTTTCATTATATTTTTTTATTACCCTTTCATATACTTTCATAATATGAGATGTCAGACTCACAGGCCTATAATTACTTGCCTCTAGTCTTGAACCACTTTTGAAAGTAGGAGTAATATATGCTAATTTATGCTCATCATAAATCTTGCCTGTATCTATACTTTGTCTTAATAATATTGCTAGCGGCTTTGCGATTGAATGAACCACTTTCTTTAACAATATGACAGGTACTCCATCTGGTCCTGCTGCTGATCCATTTTTAATTTCATTAATAGCCTGCACAATATCGGCTTCTGTAATATCTATATCTGATAAGTATTCAGTATTTTCATCTCTTATTTCTGTATCATTATCTTCATTTTCAATTCTAGGTGTAAATTCACTCTTATATCTTTCTGCTAATATGTTACATATTTCCTTTTTTCATTCGTTAATCGCCTTTCAATTCTTAGAGGGCCTATTTCTACTCTTATTTTATTCATCTTTTTGCATATGAATAAAAATTTTAGGGTTTTGCTTGATATTTTGTAGTGTCATTTCTTCTAGGTTCCCTTTTTCATTTTCTTTTGATTGTATAATCTTTTGTTCTGCATTTTCTATCTTACTTTTTAGTTCCATCACTTTCCATGCATTCTTTTCTTTTGCAAGAGCTTTTTTCCACTTTCTAATTTTCTGGAACAAGATCCTTCTGTCTCTTGGAATTCGTGACTGATGATTACTTTTTTCTTCGGTATATATTTTCCACTATTTCCTCTAATATTTTATATAATATATCGGTATTTACCTGTATATCATCACTTACAAATATATTTTCCCATTCTTTGTTTAATTCTTCATTTATTTTTGACCAATTTATATTCTTACTATAGAAATTGTATTTTCCATATCCTTCCCATTTTTCGTTTCTTGCTTTTCTTTGTTTTCATATGTTCTGGAACGGACTGTTAGTTCTATGACATTATGGTCCGAAATACTCGTGTTATATACTATTATTTCTTTAACATAGTTCACCTCATTCACAAACACTAGATCTAAAATATTATCCTTTCTTGTTGGTAGGTGATTTATTTGCTGAATGTTATGTT
>NC_089749.1:5986178-6021178 GCF_040412425.1 Macrobrachium rosenbergii | reverse complement strand
GACGTGAAATTTCAGTCTGTTGTCCCTTCAGTTGAAAGCTTTATTCTCCAATTTCCTTTGGCTCTACTGCAACGGAGTCTCTATTGAACTACAGTCCATTAAACCACTTCATTAAGGACAGAAATTCTCACTTAAGCCTCTGCAGGGAATCACTGAGGCGCTGGAAATGTAAAGCTCATCCCTTCGGTATCGCTCTGATGGAAACTTCTCGCAGGTTTTCCATCAGAGCTGAATTGCAGAATTTATTCAAGCAATAATAGATTTTGTTTTTCTTTTTTGTGGGTTGGGGTAGAGTGGGGGCTTCTGAGATGCTAAAATTGAAATATTTAGTCCCTAACTGGAAAAAAATATGAATTTTCTGAAAGAGGAGCTGACATCGTGACAATCATAGTTAATTAAGCCATCCCCTTCACCACCATTACTATGTGATAACGTTAATTGTCATCATTATTATTATTTATGTAGTTAATGAATGCCTGTTTCACAACCTAAAAAATCTTAGTACATTCATTAATTTTGTTAAGTTCTATATTTTGATAATTACATTTTTTGGGAATGAAAAGAGCTGATGGCGCACACTGATACTATCCAAAGTTTGAATTTAATTTCCTTTGAACTCAGTTTATATATATATATATATATATATATATATATATATATATATATATATATATATATATATATATATATATATATATATATATATATATATATACCTCTTTCGGACTCTATAGATAAAGGTATCATAAAGTTGCTAATCTCGCCATCTCCTGCATTATGGTTATAAAAAAGTAAATACTTCTATGAATAAACAAGTAAACAAAAACAAACAGGCGCATCCATTTAAGCTCCCTAGCTGATTGAAGAATAATCTTCGCTTTTATGTGCTCTTATAAACGTTAAGGATGAAAATAGCCGCCAAAATTAAAGGAAAATTGTCAGCAGCGATACTAACTTGAACACAACGACATCATGAACTCTGAAATCGTAGCAGTAAAAGAGGCGATTAGTCCGAACATAATGGGATAAACAAAGCTGATTTCATTCGACTGAAGCTCTGTCTTTATCGTTTTTTTAGCTTTATGCTTACGTCGACAGACTGTCTTGTTGTGTGTTTACAAATGTTGACGGCATTGGCGGGCTATCGGTTCTGTTACGACCAACTACTTGAAAGCTTTGTGCAATGTATGCCGTTTTTGGTGTTTGAATTATAGGCGTACTGATTGCAAATGCGTATATATGGTATGTTAAAACACATACACACACGCAAACACACACACACACACACACACACACACACATATATATATATATATATATATATATATATATATATATATATATATATATATATATATATATATATATCAACACTAAGTATTTGTTCTTAACAGAGTGACTCCAAGATAATAAGACAATGACCATTTCCTCATTCCTAGTTAAACTAACGATATGGTGGATGCTTCCCTATTTGGAAAATTTCCACAATGTTAATAGCTCCATACACCCAAAAGGAACGTGTATGTTTGCATGTGCTTTTTATTTTTCATTTTAGTTGTTCATTCAATTACCACCTGAATTGCCTACATAAAAGTCATTCATCACTTCATTATCCATCACATTTAATGGAACAAATTCCACTACAGGGAACAAGACCATTGTGGAAATATGCAATACACAATATAAAACAGAAAACAAAGTGTCCTTCCGCTGAATGACCAGCAATTACGGAGGAAATACTCGTACTTGAAATTTTCACGTCCATTACTGGGAAGACCATCTTGCTGGGGCTCTAAAATGAGAAAAGCAAATTAAATTGCTAATTCAACTATTAACGTACTGTGGTGCTTAGCGGAGAGTCCATTGTCCAGTGGATTACTGAATGTTTAAATGACATCTTTTTCACTAGTGTTAAATGATTGCCTGTGCGCCGCTGAGAAAGAGGGCTGAATCTAATCACTCAATTACGGCTTTCAGTATTATAAGGATTCTAAGACATATAAAAGAACATGCATTTAGAATAGAACAAAAACATTATTTCATGACAGGGTTAAGTCCAAGCAATAATACTCTTCACGTCCTCTTTCCTGTAAAACAATATAAACTTCAATAAACACATTAAAATCTTCCTAGCCTGAGGAAAGAAGGTCTAAGGTGACTAGGCCTAGATTATGATAGACCCAAGCAAGTGGTGATCGATATCACGTTATGGCGTCACGTATCATTCCCATAACAAACTTGATTTGATTATCAGACGTGATAATATCGTTGATAAATGGTCTTTCTCGTCAACACCGAGTGTTGTGACTACTTAACTGAGGGTGAAAGATGGATGGCCGTTTGAGATTAACGAGTAAAAATAAGAGGACTGATGCTGTCATTTTTGGGAAGTTAAATAATGCATTGTACGTGGCCTGTCAGGGAAGGAAATGACCGAAATGAATCTTTCTGTGGGTCAGTTGTGTAATTGTAAAGAATAATAAGTTTACTGCGTCTGTTTCCATTCTTATTATTTCTTGTTATTAATGTTAATACATTGCCAGTGAAAGTGGTACAACGTCATAATCCTGCCCATCAGTCCTCCAAAGAAATGAAGGCAATGTATGAAAGGAGGAAGTAATTATAATTTATTATAATAATGCCCATACATTTTTACCGAAAAAGGAAAAAAGATGTCATAAAGCTACCCTTGAGTCATTCCCGGAAATGAATGCCAGAAGAAAAATATAATAATAATAATATATAAATATATATATATATATATATATATATATATATATATATATATATATATATATATATATATATATATATATATATATATATATATATAGATATATAGAGAAGAGAGAGAGAGAGAGAGAGAGAGAGAGGACCTAGAAAATGTTAAATTGTTAACAAAAAGGACAAAGAAGGTTAGTGGAAAGGAAGGGCCTTTCCATTAAGGACGTGAGAGAGAGAGAGAGAGAGAGATGTTTATGGTACTGTGTATGTAGGGGTTGTTGACGTGCTGCTGATGGACTTGTTGTTTAAGCGTATGATGAATTTATGCTGTGGACGTTTACTACACATGATAATATATATACATACATACATGCATACACACCCACACACACATATATATACATATGTATACATATATATATATATATATATATATATATATATATATATATATATATATGTGTGTGTGTGTGTGTGTGTGTGTGTGTGTGTATGGGTGTGTGCGTATAGATGTGTATCTCGCTTTCAAAAATCTGGAAATCTCGTTCAACATAAGTAAATCGAGCTATTGCTGCCTAAAGCCCTCTCGAACAAGTCCCTCCAAGACAAATTTGCGAAGCTTTTCCCGAGTATTCCAGGGACAGGAAAACACGCGAGAGAGACGACAGCCTGAGTAAACTTCACGACCAATCAGAGCGGAAAAGAAGAAACTTCCTGGGAATGCAACTCGAGAGAACTTCTCCCTAAATTTCAGGAAAGCATCAAAGGCTATTATTATTATTATTATTATTATTATTATTATTATTATTATTATTATTATTATTATTATTATTTTATTATTTTGATTATGAAAGAAAGAAACTTCAGCAAAACTTTGGTCCCTATTTTCACGTGAAGGAAATTCAATTTAGCTCTCGGTAAACATTTTGTCTTCTTTTTATTATTATTATTATTATTATTATTATTATTATTATTATTATTATTATTATTATTATTATTATTATTATTATTATTAGTTGTAGTAATAGTATTAGTAGTACTAGTAGTAGTAGCAGTAGTCACACTAACCGGACATACATTTGCAACTAGCCAAAAAATCCACAAGCTACGAAGACGTTTACGCAGAACATAATCGAATGAGAAGAAAACGAGAAAAGCGAAGCAAAGGCAAAGAGATGTGGTGTTATTCCTGGCATTCATTCAAGACAAAGTTTTTTGGTGCAACACCTTTAAACAATCTGCTTCATTATTATTATTATTATTATTATTATTATTATTATTATTATTATTATTATTGGAGAAATAAAATCTAAAATTATGGACTTTATAACATTATACAGTTGCGATAAGAGCAGGCTCCCGAAAGCGCCCGGCGCAGCTGTATAGGCCTAATGTACAACTCACGCAGAGTTGAGGATTCCTTTTTTCCACCCAGTATTCAAGTCGTTGTCAGGAAGGATTATCATTATAATATTATTATTACTATTATCATCATTATCGTTATTGCTATCATCATTGCTACGAATTCTTATAGAATAAAAGGAATGGCCTGAATTTGCTCGATAATTTTACAGCGAATACAATACGTGGAAATAGCTAAGAGCAGAATGCTCACTAATCTATCCTGCTATTTCCTCCGGATATGATGAGACTGGTTGACCTTTTGGTCATTTGCATAATCTTATTTCCCACAAGAATGGAGGCTATTTGCTCAGACTCCATACGAGTCTCTCTCTCCCTCTCTCTCCTAAACTAGTTTTTGTTGAGTTTTGCGTAATGAAGTTGTCAGATTAAATGAACCTAAAGCTAATAAATAGAGGCAGAATAAAAGTAAATCTATATATTTCCATATCCTAGCTCTTAGGATAAATGTCAGTTTATTGTCGCTAATGAAATTTATGATAATAATCAAATAGTAAATTTCAAAATATGAAGGTAAAACTAATAATAATAATAATAATAATAATAATAATAATAATAATAATAATAATAGAAGCTATTTATAATTAACAATCGTTTGTTTTCACCTTCCTTACAACGTACATTGCTGCAATCAAAGAACTCCGTCATCAGAAATGTCATTCTCGTTGGTCTGATCGTATATAACTCCTACGCAGCGGATATTATTATTTATATCTCATGACATCCCTAGAATCATATTCATGGAGTCCTCCTACTTCAATATGCTTGACTTCTCGGGAGAATTTCGTCCGTCGTAGATGGAGACGATTATTGAGCAGATTGCAATCAGGTTGAAGCATAATTTCTCTCTTTTGGAATTGGTGGGTGAGTTTGAATATATTCCTCGAAAGATTTAATGTTTGTGCCTGGTCTACCTTGAGAGAGAGAGAGAGAGAGAGAGAGAGAGAGAGAGAGAGAGAGAGAGAGAGAGAGAGAGAGAGAATGTGTGCGTATGATGTAGAGTACTTCGTTTAAGGACGACAGTGGAGAGAGAGAGGGGGTATAAGTTTTAGCTTATTTTGTGCCAGAGAAAGAGAGAAATAGGAAATACATAATTAAAATTCCATTTGCCTGACGGGCAGTGGGAGGAGAGAGAGAGAGAGAGAGAGAGAGAGAGAGAGAGAGAGAGAGAGAGAGAGAGAGAGAGATCAAATGTAAAACCATCAACTAATTGTGAGCTAAAGATCTCGCCTAGAAAATGTTTTAATTGTTCAACTTTCATCGTTAAATGTTAGTGATTGATTCGATGACTTAATGAAACAGATCGAACCATTTCTAAATCTGCCCCACTTAAAGAGGTTTAGGAATCAAAGAATCTAACGGTGATCAGAAGGTTACTGGAAGTGAGGCTCCCAACTAATATTTACCTCATGATCAAATTCTGATTAGGATAAAATATCGAAGGATAATTATCTACAGCGATTAAAACCTGTGATAGTTTAGTTTAATATATATATATATATATATATATATATATATATATATATATATATATATATATATATATATATATATATATATATATATATATCTGTGTGTGTGTGTGTGTATTTGCACTTATTCCTCAAATGATGAAATGTTTGCGGTCTGGTCACATAAGCCGTGACATTTTTTATATTCACGAATATTAAGCCGCAAATGCCGTCTAATATTATACCTCGGGAATAACTCACACTTATGGGGAATATTAACTGACAAGTTCTTCGCCATCAGTGGGATTCGAACTGTCGCCTGCTTTGGCAAATAAGGAGGATTGATCTATCAAGAGAGGTAGGAGTTGGTGCGGACTCATGCCTGTTTGAATTTTGGCTTTGTGCGTATAATCAATATCAACCCACCTCGACCATGACAGCTGATTGGCAGGTTTGCAGCACGTGGCTAATTATGGATTTTTGTCACATATCCCGTAACTTCTTTTACATTCATGGAGTCGGTATCAGCTTATGCCTCTCTTGATAGCTGGCTTGTTTGCCAGACCAGACTGCAGTTCGAATCCCACTGGTGGCGATGAACTTATCAAATATAATTCCTGTTGGGTGTAAGTTATTCCCGAGGTATACTCAGTCGGATTTTAACCGACATTCGTATCTATATATACTGTATATATATATATATATATATATATATATATATATATATATATATATATATATATATATATATATATATATATATATATATATATATATATATATATATATATATAATATATGCCTGAAAATTACAGAAATAACCATTTGGCTTTAATTTTATCACTTGAATTAAGCTTAGGCGAAAATGGTCTCTTTCCTTGAATCAAACATCAACATTTAATTTGTCTCAGCATTTTCAGAAAGGAAATCCGAGATAACGAAAAAGAATTTCAGCGTGTGTCACAATCCTGCAGCTGGAGGCAATTTTCCCAATATTCACGAATAAATTTTCCCAGAATTCAGTTCATAAGAGGAATAATAAAACAGAATGGCGCCGCTCTCCCAAATGAAGTGACAGCTTGCAATTAGCGATGGAATAATCTCGCACTGGAGAATTTTCTCTCCGTCACTGAAATATGTCATTTCCTTAACATTCTTTTTTCACTTTTATTAGAACAGTGTAGCTTTTCCCTGTAAATTATTATTCTTTCTTGTTTTGTTTTATATAACTTCTTTATTGCTTAAATATGTTACAATTACCTTGCTTTTAAATTTGGTTGGGTAAACTGTTGACTATCTGTTGCCAAGTACCACTTGATATAAAAATCAGACTTCCTTAATAAAAACTAGCTCCTTTCCTGGTTCTTGTTTTCGAAACCTTAAACCAGCTGAAACCAGCTATATCTCGTTTTTGAACCCTTAATTCTACAGGTCTCGTTTTGAAAACCCAAACTATTCTGCACTCTTCGAAACCCTGAACCTTCTATGTCTTGTTATCGGAACCTTGAATATCTCAGCGTTTTATTTAAAACTTTTAATCACTGAGCTTTCTATTTCTATTTTTCTAGATATAGTTTTCGAAATCTAAATTTTTAGCGCAAGAGTTCAAAACCATTATTTTTGTATATCTCGTTCCTGAAACCCTGAAAGGTCTAAATCTTAGTGGAGAAACCATCAATTTTCTCGTCCTAGTTTCCGAAAACATTTACCTCCAACCTAAAGTTTTCGAAACCTTTAACCTTCTAATTATCATATTTTAAACATAGAATTTTTTCAGGCGCATTTCCGACACCACTGGCTTTCTAGCTCTAGTTTTCGAAACCTTTAATATTCTAAATAAAAAAGTTAAATCTGCTAACTATCGTTTACGAAGTTATTAATCTTCTACCAGCAATCCTCAAACTCCCGCCATCGAAACCTTGAATGTCATAGCTCCTGCTTTCGAAACTTAATCTTTTACCTCTCACTTTCGAAAAATTTATCTTTCTAGCTTTCGTATTTGAAACTCTAAGGCATACGTCTATCACTTCTGAAACCAATTTCTCTTCTAGCTATTGTTTTCGAAACCCTTAATCTAACTTTTGATCTAGTTGGTCTCTTTATCGAAACACTGAACATTCCATCTCTTAGTTTTCGAAACCCTGAATGTTCTAGTTCTTTTTGTTTAGACGTTTAATCTGGAAGGTCTTGTTCTCGAAATCATACATCTCAAGCCGTGGATTTCCAGGCATTAAAGCAGGCTGGAAAGTTAATTTGGTAATACAGCTTTCATGTGCTGGATGGATTACCGGATTCTGAATAGGATTAGCCGAATCTGCATCGGATTAGCCGATTCTGTAGCGGATTATCCGATTGTCGGTAGACCGCTCTTCTTGTTTGGAAAGCGATTCGCTAGACTCTGTTGATGGATTTGTATCCTGACCTGCGTAGTTGCTTCCCTTGAATTTTAAAGTCGATCTATCGTGGGCCACTGAATGAAATGCATTGCGGGTCGGTAAGCAACGTCATGTTAATTATCTCTTCCTTGTTTTCAATGGTGAAAAGAAGAAAACGCGCAAGATTGACCTAATCATGATTGGTCACTGTAAGGGTGCGTCCACACTACAGTAAAACATACAGACACACGTCGGTAACTTATGGCACACACGCCACAAATAAGTTAGATACAAGTCAGTGACTTATGACTATTATTAACCATTGCTTCATACCATTATCCTGCATTTGTCAAGTTTCGCTCTCCACTTACGGCCATTGACTTGTTTTCGATTTGTTTGTGATATGTATGCGATATGTTTCCGATGTGTTTATGAGATGTTTTACTGTGATGTGGATCCACCCTAAGAGAAATTTGTGTATGTAGGTTCACTGGTTGTCCTTATAAGTTATTTCAAATTCACATCTCAAGATATCGCTACGTAAATGATTCCCCAAGAGAATATTATCAGTGACAGCGTCTGTTAATTTCATAGTCCTGTCACGAACAACACTATTTCAGCGGTCGAGGGTAAACAATTCAGTTACCAGAGAGAGAGAGAGAGAGAGAGAGAGAGAGAGAGAGAGAGAGAGATCTGGAAGGACATTTAATTCCAATTTATAGCGGATGCTTGAATGAATTCTAGGAAAATGGCCTCAAAACTCTACTACCAAATGCTCAAGACCCTGGCAAGAAAGAATGACCTTGAGAAGTTATGTGACTGTAGATTACAAGTACCCAAGGGCCCCAGGTCAGGATCAGGTAAGTTCGAAAGTATTGCCTTTGCATCGGCACTTACTCAGAGAAAGAAAAGTTGTTTTTGGTCATCCACCGGCCAGACTCACTGGAGGGACGGGATCTCCACATGAGGCCTAGTGAGGCTGCTTCACTGGGCAGTACCAGGTTTCCAGTATAACATTCGTTTCCAGAATGTGATGATGACACCGACCGACCTATTTCAAAGCACGATATTTCATTATAATGTCTTGATGAGGAATTTCCACTGCCTAAACTTCACTGATATTACAACAGAACTGGAATATTCATCCTGTTGATTTTCTGTGGGACAGAGAACCTCGGGTCGAGATTAACTCCTAGGTTTATTTTCCTGGTCATGGAATAAAGTTTTAAAGTGTACTGTAAATTTGCATTAGTTAGATACAAAAGACGAGATCACACAATACACACACACGCACGTGTGTGTATATATATATACACGTGCGTATATATATATATATATATATATATATATATATATATATATATATATATATATATATATATATATATATATATATATATATATATATATATATATATATATATATATATATATATATATATATATATATATATATATATATATATATATATATATATATATATATATATATATATATATAACACTTCAAGCATTTTCCCAGTTTAAGTTCAGTAGTAATCACCATCTTAACTCCACACACTAACCCCTACGATTTAATCCCTTAGTTGTGAAGTCTAGGAACATATTTAAAAATGGAAGTCCCTCCCTATAGCTCCCAGCGAAAGATACTGTCGCTCTCAAGGGAAATGGTATTATGTAGATTATAATTACAATGGTTTCCTTAAACTCATTCTTTTAGAGGAAGCCGCCTCCTCCTCCTCCTCCTCCTCCTCCTCCTCCTCCTCCTCCTCCTCCTCCTCCTCCTCCTCCTCCTCCTCCTCCTCCTCCTCCTCCTCCTCCTCCTCCATGAAATTAAAGATGTTTTAGTTTTACCTAATTAAGCCGAGCTGCAGGCTGCTATTTTGAGTTGGGTTCATAACCATAGAAGGCTGAACCTCGGAGGTCCTTGCGTGGGATTTCAGAGTGATATGCAAATGAGAAGATATGTCATTACGAATTTTTAGACGAAGATGAGCCCAAACCACGGAAAACAAAATGGTTTTTAAAAAGACTTTTGAAAACGATCCCATTGTAAAGTAGCAATTAATCGAAGGGATGGCTACAAAGTAAAAGGTTTTACTTGGAAACGAAAATTCATTTGGTAAAAGCTTTCAGATGATGACTTTTCTTGATACGAATTACAAAAAAAAAAAAAAAATCCTCTCAATGAGCTATGAACCTCCCAAGAATGAAAACCTTTGTAAAAGAACCAAGAATTTAAGAAACGCGCAGAAATCTCGAGAAAGATTCCGAGAATCGTTTCCAAGTTTGTTGTGGGAAAAAAGGATCCAGGTGTCTCGTGTTAAACCTAGGAATTATCTCTGTTAATTCAGCAGGCCTCGTGAAAACTCGCTTTATTCACGTCGTTTTAGCGTTTCGACGATGTGGCTGCCACTCCTCACTCTAATACAATTTTCCCCTGTCCCTCGTATTGTTTCTCTCTCTCTCTCTCCGTTGAAGAGCTCTCGTATTAGACCACATTTAACTATTTTTCTTTTATTGTTTCTTTTATCTCTCTCTCTCTCTCTCTCTCTCTCTCTCTCTCTCTCTCTCTCTGTCGTATACCTGAATGATAATAGTCTCAGAGCAAGGACGAGGCAATATCCCTAAATATAGATATGGTGATGTCTTTTTTAAGGGAATTTAAAAAGCGTACAATATCTATATTATTATTACTAATCAGTTCATCAAAGTCTCTCTCTCTCTCTCTCTCTCTCCCTGAGTGTGTGTGTGTGTGTGTGCTCTGTGTAAATTTGCCCATCATACATGCTCTATCAAAACCCATTTAATGCTCGAAAGAATGAATAGCGTTTTTAAACATTCCTCAGATGGGAGGATTCCAGTTCTCCCTTTGGTGGAAATCGATTTCCAAATATAAGCTCATACTCGTATTAAAGTCTTCGGGGAAATCAGAGCCTCTTATTTCATTGCCAGTCCTACGAGGTAAAAGAAATTTTTTTTTTTGCTTTCCCCTTGGTGGAGTCGTATTCACCAACTTTTCAGAGAAGAAGATTCGGAATTATTGATAATTTAGGCTGAGATCTGGAAGTACATCAGCCGAGTGTTTTCTAAGACTGCGAAATCGTAATTTCGACCAACGATAAAAATATGACGCTATTACCATAGTTTGTAGAAGTTTATGTGATTAATTTCTAAAGAGATCTGAAAAAGGTGTTAGTGATGGCATCAGCATTTATCTCTTCATAAATAAACCTATGCATTTTCTGTGCTCTTACAAAAATGCATTTTTTCCCCCTTTTCATTTGTGTGCACGAATTTCATTTTTATTGTTCCATATGATATACGCTCTGAAGAAATTATCACCGTGAAAAATGATATATAGCCAAAAGTGTGGTTAGCTAGGCAAAAAAGATGAAAATATTTTTTTAATTATTCAATATTCATTTAAAAATGGAACTAACAAGAAAGTTTAAATCGTGATTACAAAGAATATTTGTGAGAAGTAAAGGCTACGTGGGTGTCACGTACGAGTTCGGGAAGAAGCGAGACCATCCCTCTTATAGAATTGGGTAAAATTTGTCTTTAGAATTTGAAGTATCAATGACTGGTTTGTAATAAGAAAGATTACATTAATAATAGTGATTTCATCGACACCGTGGTTGAAAGGGAATCACAAGAAAGTGAAATCTATCTCTCTGTCTCTCTCTCTGTCTCTCTCTCTTAAATTTACCAATCAAGCAAGACCTATTTAATGACCGCACGAATGACTAGCATTGTATATTCTGACATTTTTAGCACCGCTCTTTTTTAATGGGCTTTTGAAGGGCAGGACTCCAGTTCGACATTTGGTGAAAACAGATTTCCAAAGATAAACTCACAGTCATGTTAATGCCTCCGGGGAAATCAAATCCCCTTATTCTAGCACCAATCCCACGGGATAAAAGAAAGTTTTCGCTTTTCCTTTAATGGAATCGTTTTCACCAACTTTTCCGGGAAGAAAATTAGGAATTAAGACTAATTTAAGCTCGTAATTTCTATGTGCTTTGCAAAATGATAATTCTATGAACAACAAAAATGGGCGTTATTGCAGTAATTTGGATGAATCTATGCGAAGAATTTCTAAAAGAATCTAAAATTGCGCTACTGATAGCATTAACGTTTAACTGTTCATTTATCAACCTATGCATTCTTTCTGTTCCCCCCAATGTAATAACACTTTTTTTTCGTCCGCGTCCCTGCTCTTCATTCTTCCGTTTGCATGTGATACACGTTCTGAGGAACCGCATATGGCCGAAGGTTTGATTGCTTACAAAAACAAAAAAAAGGTTGCAGATCTCATCAGTATTTATCTAAAAAATGGAACGCGCGAAGAAAGATTGACTAGCGAGTACATATAAACGAATATTTGCAAGTCGTAGCGGCTAAGCGGGTGTTGAGCGTGAATTCGGGAGGAAGCGAAGCCATCTCACTCCATGGCTTGCCGAAAAGTTAGTTTAGTTGTTCCATTATCAGTGATGAGTTTGTAGCAAAGAATATTACACCGATAATAGCGATTCCACCGGCAATATGACTGAAAAGTGAATTACGTAAAGCTGCTCTCTCTCTCTCTCTCTCTCTCTCTCTCTTAGAAGCCGATTCCATTGCCTTTCTCTCCTGCCTCCTCCAGACGTAACTACTTCAGTGCAAATTGAAAGCCTGACATGCAGAAGGGTCTTAATTCTCACATGGCAAGAAAAACAGGAAACTTATGAAAGTCCCTCGGATCTCTAACTTTAACTAACAATCTGAAAAAATCAAATGGAAAGGATTCGGTACCTGTCTCCATATGATTTACTAATAGCGCTCATATTCTTTAATAAATTAAATCCTTGAAAATGTTTTTGTTCTTATTTAGGCAACCGACTCAGCGCTCGAACATAAATAGAACGAGAGTTTAGTTGGTAATATTAGAAAAAAAGATTCAGTACGGAGTTATGTTGTTTAATACACGGAAGTAATATGAATCTGATAGCAGAATTATAGAAGTTTTAATTAATATAAATATAACTAGATTATTTTCCTACTTATTTCCCAGTCAGTACAGGTATTACAGTATAAATGAGAAAGTTATTGTGACGGTGCAATTAGCATTAATCAATAATTTGTACAGTTTTGCTTACCATCCTAAAAGAAAGCCTCGCCCAAATGCCATTTTCCTTTTTGATTTGCTCCCCCTCCCCCTCATATCCTGTGAAGAGTCAAAGGAGAAATGTTTTGGAGCCTTCTGGATTTTTGCAGGACTTATATACTTCAAATGTTTATCTTATCACTTCAGAGTCTCTGCAGATCTAAGGCTCTCGTCTCGTGAATTCCTCTTAAGAAGAATTCTTTTCATGGGATCGGTAAAACAAACATTTACAATTCTCTCACACACTCTCTCTCATATATATATATATATATATATATATATATATATATATATATATATATATATATATATATATATATATATATATATATATATATATATATATCCAAATGTAAAAAAAATGTAAAAACAATAGCAGCACTCAGCTCGATTCTCTGATATCTTGTAATACGTTTCCTCTACAAATAATGATATCCACCCTAAAAAAATCCCTCCCTCTATGCCAAGAAGATAAAATTCTTGAAGATTAGAGGGAGTTCACCCTATTATATTATTATTACTATTATTATATAAACAATCTTTCACATGACGAAAAGGTAATTTGTCAAAGGTAGTTAATGCATTTAATTCGCTTGGCTCTTGAGTCAAAATGATTTGAAGCCCAAAAGGTGGAATAACTTATCCTTTTTCACAATCACTTTAACTTCATCAATCTCTAGTTATCGACGAGGAAATAAAAAAGCTGGAAGTCAAAATGAGAAAGACCATCAGTCTCTCCGTCAAAAAGTTCTTGATTTTTTCCTGATGAAAGAAAACGATTTTTTCTTCCTTTGAGGAATTCGTGAGTCATTTTTCTTTGTTTGAAGTTTGAAGGAAAATCCCGCGAGGACATAATCAGCCACTTTTCGACTTTTATACAGACTGAGTGATTGTCTGCGTGTTTGGTTCTCTCTCTCTCTCTCTCTCTCTCTCTCTCTCTCTCTCTCTCTCTATATATATATATATATATATATATGTATGTATGTATGTGTGTGTGTGTGTGTGTGTGTGTGTGTGTGTGTGTGTGTGTGTGTGTGTGGGTATGAGAGAGAGAGTGTGTGTGTATGTGTTTTACCTCTCTGGTTAAAAAACTGAGTTCTTGGTCTTTAGTTAAAGATCCAAAATGAATCGGTGTTAACCAAGATTACATTAGTTACAGTATAGGAACCAACATTTGCAACAATTTTAGTGATAATAGTATAAATCCTACTATTTACCGCATTAATAATAATAATAATAATAATAATAATAATAATAATAATTATAATATTAATATTAATATTAATAAGCTTTAATTATCAGAGCGAATTCTTTCCATACTTTATTCTTTCAGCTGTAAACAGCTCTAATGACCTTCATTAACTTGTTTTTCCCAGCAACTAACTGCCTTGTTAAACGAGGACGGAATCAGTTTCTGACTGATGATCTGTATATTCTGTAACACGTTAGTTCACTGAGCATTCTAATTGGAAGGAATCTATTAACATAGGTTTTACTTAAGCTTCTGATAAAACGTTTTCCCGTTTATTAGAAGGCTGTGCTTATTGACTATAACTGAGTATACAACTGCACACTCATATCTAAATTTATTTCTATTTCTCTCTTATATCTTTATGTATGTATGTATATATATACATACATACATACATACATATATATATATATATATATATATATATATATATATATATATATATATATATATATATATATATATATATATATATATGTACATATACATATATATATATAAGTAAATGAGAAATTGCTAACAGTAACTACATTGTCTCTCTCTCTCTCTCTCTCTCTCTCTCTCTCTCTCTCTCTCTCTCTCTCTCTCTCTCTCCCAGACCATCCAAGACTGGAAGATGCAAAATATACCGGAAGATGCGTTAGCAACTCTCTGGTAGACATCAAAGGTGCCTCACACTGAGGGACCTGGGGCAACCCGAACGAATTGTAAGGTCTGTAAGGTGTAAGGTCTCTCTCTCTCTCTCTCTCTCTCTCTCTCTCTCTCTCTCTCTCTCTCTCCTTTAGTGCCTTTGTTCTCGAAGAAATTACCCAATTTCTATAGACTGAATTTTCTTGAGCTTCATAACGCATCCTGTTTTATTTGGAATTCAGTTTAAAGTCCCAAGAATAGTTGAACCATAACTCTGGTTAAGAGGCTGAAGGAGACTACTATATTTTTTCTGGCAGAATTTTCGCCGAGAAGCTCATTCATACGTGTAAAGGGTCTTCTCGCTTCAAGGGTAAAATCTCTTTAGTTACAAAAACTTCTCTATCGGAGGGAAAAGGTTTCAGATATGTTTTAGTTTACGAATTTGGTTTTCAGGAAACAATTTCTTTCCTCTTTACTGGGAAATTGTTTTTCTCTTAGTGAAGGATATTCAATTTAAGAAAAAGTTATTACTGAACGAAAAGTGAAGACTATTTCTTCCTGATGGCTATGTTCTGTTTCATTCACCATATATACCCTTTAATATTATTCTCTTGATAAGTATTCCATAAAATGGCAAAATATATAAGGAATATAATTTTTTTTGCATTCTTATGCGGAATTACACCTCTAACCAGTGTGTGTTTGTGTGTGTTTGTGTGTGTGTGTGTGTGTGTGTGTGTGTGTGTGTGTGTGTGTGTGTGTGTGAGAGAGAGAGAGAGAGAGAGAGAGAGAGAGAGAGAGATATCGGGGCCAGAATCGTAGTTCGGAATTCAAGGAAAAGTGACACCACTGTTTTGCAGAAAAAGCTCAGGTCAGTTTGCTGAACATCCCATTCTCACAGTGTTTCTTTTACAACAATGCTGGATATTTCAGTGTCTATTGTCTATAATTTGTTATTTATATACTATGAAAATTTCGTGCTTGTTTCTTTGAAATATTTGCGATATTAAACTTCTCAGTTCTAGAAGTGCCCTAGCAAATGTTTCAGTGATTCAGAAAAGTCGTAGAATTTTGAAGTATTGACAAAATTAAAGATATGTATTATATTACCAAACGATTCATTTGTGTGAAAACGAGCAGTTGATGTATTAAAGGTCAATACAAATGAAACAACAGACCCAACACTTCCTTATGGAAAAACTAGGTTATATCTTTTTGATTTTTCAGTTCAGAATATCTTCCTGATATAACAAGGAGCTTCTCATAATTTTCTTGGCCAATTAGACAGAACAAAATGAGGGTATGCTCCACATGACTCAATGAACAAGAAAAACTTATTAGTATTCCCGCAAGTTAATCTTATTCAACTCACTTTCAAGCAAGTTTTTAACAGAAATCTGTGTACATTTTAGCGTTTGTTTAATTAAGAAATTAAGCTGCAATTTACATAGATAATTGGCATTCAATTTATGTTAAGAAATTCTGCAATATACCGCCAATATCAATACGAATGCATTGAATGTTGCAAGATAGCTGAATCCGCCATACTTCCCCCACCTTCGACATCAGTAACACAACTTGCCTACAAGTGAACAAAGCAAATTAAAGTGAAAAGAGACATTTCTCATATTTTGATTTAATCCACAAACGATAAATTCAAGGCTACGGAAGCCAGCAGAAATGGAGGAATGGACAATGACCATCCGGCGACAGTAATTGTCAGACTGCAGCTCATTCTGATGGAAACACGACGATTGAGTTGTATCAGAAGCGACGACCACTTGTACTGAATATAAAATTCAGTGAGAAAATATGGAGAGAGAGAGAGAGAGAGAGAGAGAGAGAGAGAGAGAGAGAGAGAGAGAGAGAGAGAGAGAGAGAGGGGGAATTAGGTATTTGCTAATATTTCGCAAGTAGAGGATTAGATGCCGGAGATATCTACAGCAAGAGTGCCTCTCAGACGTCTAGCCTACTTTTAAATGACAATCACTCCCATGAAAAGGATTAAGGATTGGATCCTCCAGCCTCCACATCTCACAATTTAATGAGTTGATGACCTTGAGAGAAGTTATTAAGATAATCTTAAGGTGATAAATGCAAAGGAGATTTGGGAAACGGTAAATCTAAGACCAGTACATAGGCAGGTGTAATGGCAGTTAACACCACCCCACCCTCTAATGCGGATTCTAATTTGTCATCTGAAATGATGACTGGCCCAAGAGTAATTGGGGGAGGATTAAGAAACCATCAGCTCTGGGGAGATGATTTGATTATTAGGAGGTAATGGTCTCTCTCTCTCTCTCTCTCTCTCTCTCTCTCTCTCTCTCTCTCTCTCTCTCTCTCCACGCTATAATATCTTTGGTAATCTCCCTCTATTTAGGTGCACTTTTACCTATTCAGAACTACTACCAAGTCAAACTCTCTCTCTCTCTCTCTCTCTCTCTCTCTCTCTCTCTCTCTCTCTCTCTCTCTCTCTCTCTCTCTCATACTATCACGAAAGTATGCACCAACGCATGCTGAAAGCATCTCTCTCGCAGCAGAAATGCCGAGTTAGAACCATGTGAAGAGACCAGACAGAGAAGTCGGGTGCTGCTTCATCTTATTCAGAATATTATTGACACTCGGCAGATGCAATTCTCCCAGGTTGTCTCACACGTTAAGCAGATGATGATGATGACTTCATAAATATGGTGATGAGACGAACATTATGGTGAAGGAACTCTCACAAGGACAGCCATTGACGCCGCTGTCTATCTGAGTGCCCGAATCAGGTTAGGTTTATCCTTGCGGCTGTCTTCTTCCTGCTTTCAGGAGACGCTGAATTCGTCCTGATTTTTATTTCGTATGTGCCTTTCTATTTCAGATCTAATTTAGTCCAGTCAAAAAAATGGAGCAAATGAAAATACATTGAACTACTTTGCAAGGCTTCGCAATAAACATATAAACAATTGCTGTTTCCTATAATACATACAATAATTAAGCTATTTTCATATCTGTACGAATGATGCGAATATCTTGAGAGCGACTTCAATATAGTACAAATGTAATAACCCATGATTCCTTTGTTAGCATTATTATTATTATTATTATTATTATTATTATTATTATTATTATTATTATTATTATTATTATTATTATTATTAATTTGGAAATCATGTATTTTTCTATTGATTATTTTTAATAGGCAAATTAGTATGAAATGAAATTAAGACACCTGATATAAGTAAAAGTCTTATGATGTTACCATGCCGACGAGTTTTTTTTTTTTTTCGTTTCATATGCCCTCGAAGTTTCGCAATACGATTAACCAATTTGTTATGTTATTAGATAAGCATTAGAATACGGACTGTAGATGGTGACGTTTACAGTCTTTAATAAGCTACCTTCATCCCAAATACTCTCCAATTTCGGAAATGGTATGGGGTAAATAAAGTAAGACAAATACAAAAAAAAAAACAGAAAATGGGCCTTGATTCGCATGTGGGATATTGACGGTGTGTGGTCAAAAAACAAGAACCATTCAAAAAGTAGAATATATAGAAAATGTTAAAAATAGATAACAAACATCAAAGCTTCCAGACAAGAGCAAATCCGAGCCTGGAAATGCGTTTAGAAGTTAAACAGCCGAGATTACTGCCTCGGAGTCAAGTAGTGAAAACCAGTGCTCATGTTGGACAAGAAAATGAAATTATGGATGAAAAACACGTGGGAATGTTGTTTTCCTTATGATATAAGCAGGCTGGAATGCTATCTTGTAATTCGTATAATTTCTTTTTTTTTTCATTATCCAGCTCGTAAGATGTGTATACTTTACTCGGTTTAGCAGTTGGTATGAATGTACGTTATGTAAATATTTGAGTGTCACATGCATACATGTTTACATACACACACACACACACCCACACCCACACACACACACACACATATATACAACACACAATTTACACATACATATACACACACACACACACACACATATATATATATATATATATATATATATATATATATATATACATATATAAATACAGTTCACTTAGTCTCGTGCAGTCATAGACCAAAGGATTGAGAAGGATGTATCCTTCATTCAATATTGTTATAAAAATAATAAACATCTACGAAAAGAGTATTATCATGAAAACAAAATCTCCAGTGCATTTTAGATTAAAAGATTGACGGAGGCTTACGAGTTTGATAAAGACATGATTTTTTGACGGTGAATTAGGTAAAAGTTTCTGACTATCTTCCGGTAACTTTATTACAAGCAAATAATATGTCCTGAAGAAAGTGAAACATATCATCGATGAGCCAATTAAAAATACTAAACACCTCTCAAGTGTCGTGGTCTCTGGTTAGCAATAAAGAAGAAGAAGAACAACAACAACACAAACAGCAGCAGCAGCAACGACAACAACAACAAAACAATAACAAGAGGGAGAAGGAGGGGGAGGAGGAAGAGGAGGGGGAGGAGAACAACAACAGCAGCAACAAGGAGGAGGAAAAGAACAACAACAACAACAACAACAACAACAACAACAACAAGGAGGAGGAGGAGGAGGAGGAGGAGGAGGAGGGGGAGAGGAGAAGGAGGATGGTAACCCACTTTAGGAGCTAAAAATATTTCCTTAATGAACTCGAGCTAAAAAAAAAACAGATGAATGTTAGTGTCGCTGTATCTCCATTAATCATTCAAAGAACACCTGGCAGAAATTGTTTTTAAATATTAATGAGGAATGTCCACAGAAATATATCCTTTCAGCACATTTTATAACAACTATACTTCGCGATTGCTTTTGATTCTGATCAGCTTTCAATGAAAATTTTAAACGATCTGTCTGTCTGTCTGTCTGTCTGTCTGTCTCTAACTCTGTCCCTTTCAATAACTGTTAATGATAATATTGATGTATTTTTACATTTCAATATATTTTTTATTCTATATTCCTTCACCACACTCCTCCTCTCTCAGAACCACACAAATTACAAATTATGAAACAAATCGTCGGCACAGGCACTTTGTTGAGATCCTCCGCATAACTTTCTCTCAGCTTGTCCCCTAGAGCAGTCGATGCTTCAACTTCCATAAAAAAATCCCATTTCCTAAACCTATCGAAGGGAAGAAGACGCCTAAGGGGAGGGGTGTTTTGAATCCTCCATACAATTGGCGAGAGGCCTTCTCCGAACATAATTCCGGAGCTATTTAGTAATATATATCTTCGTTTATTCCCTTGACTTTCGTCACCAGCCCTTTCCTTAACAACCGCTGTTTTGTTCAGTAGTTTTATTTTTATTTTACTACAATAGACAGAAAATTTCATCGTTCGGACATCAATCTTCCCCTATTATTTGTAGTGGCGGCAGTAGTACTGTAGTAACATACGGACATGTTTGATAATCTGCATTATGTACCTTTTGTCACAACCTGAGAGAGAGAGAGAGAGAGAGAGAGAGAGAGTGTGTGTTTACAACCTGCGTGTGTGTGAGAGAGAGTGTTTAGAGAGAGAGAGAGAGAGAGAGAGAGAGAGAGAGAGAGTGTTTACAACCTGCGTGTGAGAGAGAGAGAGAGAGAGAGAGAGAGAGAGAGAGAGAGACAGAGACAAGAAGTGGTGCTTTCAACGCGGAATGGTCGTTGACGAGATTGCTAATGAGAGTACACGATGTCCCTCCAGTTTCAAGAACTAACCCTAATCGCCTCTTGGATCAGACAGCGTACAAAAGAACTGGCTTTGCTTTTGTGGTCAGTTAAACCCTCGCGATTTTAGATATTTTTCAAAGCGAACATCTGGGAATCTCTTCGAAGATGGCACTTGCAAAGTAAACATTTTGTCGGGTTATTCACGGCAAAGACGAGTGATGGTCAGTAATTTGTGTGTAAAGTTATCTGGGAATACTTTTGGTCTTATTACATGGAAGACGTTTTTACATTCACTGAAAGTCGCGTTTATTCATTAGTCGTTTTTAGCTTCAAGAATTTGGCGTTCGCAAATTCTAGTCGAAATTTACTTGGAATTACACTGTTTTATTTCTATTTCTTAATTATTAAAATTCAAATTGGTTCGTCTTTTGTTCTTAATTACTATAAATAAAGTTCCTTTTATATGACTTAATATTTGCAATTGCTAGGAATTACGTTCCTTTTAATATGCAATAACCAGTAATTATTCTATGGGCGACTGTGACTAAACTGGCCTTATGCCAGCACGGAGCTTTTCCCCGAGACGAACCTTATCTATGGTAAGGGGAGAAACTGAATATGAGTATTGTTGTGGACTTCCGAGCTGTTCTCGACCAAAAGAGACGAAAAGACAGAAGTATGTTCCAGGAATGAACAAAGATACTGAACCTTTCGGCTCCCTCTCTTATTCTTACGGCAGCGAATCTCTTGCGATTTAAATGTGCCTCGAAAGCAGCTTCATTAGAGAAGGAAAGGACTCGAAACGACCGTTTATCAAGACCAGAGGTCTTTCACGTCCTTAAGAGTCAACTTCACTCGCCGGTGTTGCATCGTGATCTTTGTCTAATAAAAGTCGTCTCTTTTTTAGCTTTTTTTAATAGATATGAATTTGCAAACGCCTTTTGCCGCCTTTTACTACTTTCCCCCTTGAGTTACTTCCCGCCAAACTGGTATTTGGATGCTCCCAAAAGGTGTCTGTGGCAAGTGAACTCGAAAATGATTATGTTTACAGCATAATCATTTTCGATATCCGGTATTTCTTGCTTATCCCGGATGTGGACTTACACTTCTTAAGAGGAATGCATATTTTGAATGACGATGGTGAAATCAGAATAATGCAATGTGTCAAGTAATTACAAACTTTAGTTTCTTACTCATAATGAAATTCAACCCTAATGCAGACTACGCCTCAGAATGCTTCTAGCCGTTCACTGCCAATTACATTTACTGTCAGTAACATATTCCAAAGCATATGCCAATCATTTTCCAGCTTGCCTAAGCGCTTCGCTGATGCTTTAATCTCGTCGAAGTAATTCTCACCGACGCATGCAAATTTCGTCCATGTGAATAAGGCCCCGGAAACGGTACCAGGTATGAAAGCCTCGGGTTGAGTGAATAATTTGGATATGATTCTGTTATCGTTTAATCGGTTCTCCCTTCGTTTGTCGATTCCGGCTTCAGCTGTTATGGGGTACGAAATTTCATTTACAGACTGGATTCTTTTATTTGTGTTTCCTCTCTTTTATTTATTTATTCATTTATTTATTTGTTTATTTTTAAGAAGCTTCTCATGCTGCTCAATAGTTATTTAAGTTACGAACGTTTCATACTTTAAACTGGTTGAGAAATCATAACCTTCTCCCCAAGTTATAACCTGATGCGAAAGCTGATAGGAAGGGTAAATTAAGATCTGAAAGTAGCCCAGTCCCGAATTCAAGGAAAAAGCGGGTGAAGGTTACCGTAGGACCGGTCTCTCAAGATTGAAGATTTTACAGGTGTGAGAAAACGGAGGCTGGAAGAAAATTCTAAGTCTCACGATTTCATACCCTTTCCGCATCATTGATGATCATCCTCATTTATAAAATGCATTGGATATCCGCATATCCCTTTTAACGATCATATCTCTAATAACGGTTAATATTAACGAATAATACAAACAGTTATTAATTGTTTATGTTAATTAATTGTTATTAAGAATTAACGATTAACATTAACAATTATTAACGATAAATAAACTCAATGTTTGCAACTGCCTTCGCCTGGTCCATGTCCTGCCTATATGAAAGTATCTTAGATCTTCGGTGCAGTACGTAACGTCCCTAGGCCAATATTTGCAGTCTCAACCCTATCTTCCATTACCGTCATTTTTTTTTTTTTTTGTGCCACTGATACGCTTTTTCGATAAAAACTACGGTCCCCTGTCGTTTTGTCTCTACATAGCTTTCTCTTCCTGACGGGATCCCATTCGGGGAGGTCATTTCGAAGTTCAAGGCAACCGTCAATCTCAGCGTCAGACTGAAACTGGTGTTATGGCTTTTGCTCTTACTTCTTTATTCTCTTGGTCTCTTTTTTATGTGGGTAAATCTTAATCTTTTCACGTTTTCTTTTCAATTCTCGTTGAGAATGGAGTAACATTTTTCTAAAGCGGACACTAGTTTATGTAAGATACTTGTAATTTGTGTTGAAATCAATGTAGGTAATTGTTAACTTTGGTGGTAACTTCGATTCCCATTCTTAATGCTTCCTTTTATTAAAAGGAGTCATTTGGTCTAAAAGTAATATCTTGAAAACGTTTCAAAAATGTTTAATTAATTTTCCACAACCATACAAGTCTAAAGTATGGTAATCACTCTGCAAACTCTAAAATCACAATCAAAAAAATAACTAAAGATTAAAATCATTCGTTTACATCGGAAATTTGGATATAAACAAACAAAAAAACTATGATTATGATTTCATGTCTGAGAAATAAACTTTTAATTTACAAAATACTTTTTTTTTTTACTTTTTTTGCAAAACATAAACGCTTTATGTTTTTACTGTTACCACGGGAAATATTTGATTACTTAAACTAAAAATGTCCTGCTGCCGAAAATGAATCAAAAGTTATGCTCCATAAATAAAGAAAAAGGAATGTATTGCAATGGGTAAAAACGTTTACAAGAGAGAGAGAGAGAGAGAGAGAGAGAGAGAGAGAGAGAGAGAGAGAGAGAGAGATTGTGTATTACTTTTTGCATGAAGTTGTTATTATTATTTTAAACTTTTCCTTACGAAAAGTCCTCCCGGACATATATACAACATTTCAATATACAAAAAGGATTTCTGTGTTGATAAAGATCAAGACTTGTAAACTAGATAAATATTATCATAAATTTAATCGTATCCTGGAGAAAACTAAATTTATGATAATATATATCTAGTTTACAAGTCGCTATCATTATCAGTACAGAAATCCTTTTTGTATATTGAAATGCTAAAACACACACACATACATACATACATATATATATATATATATATATATATATATATATATATATATATATATATATATATATATATATATATAAATTTTTATCACACCGTGATTTATATACAATCATGAAGCTACAAATGTGCTTAATATCGAAATTCACGCTACCTCGGTATCAATGGTTTACGTCAACTGGAATCGCTGAATAGGCTTTCGTATGGGTTCGTGTCCCCACGATTCCAATTCATTTATCACTTATATAAATTGGCGACAATTCTCCAACGGAGATATACCGAGGTAGCGTGAATTTCGATATTAAGCGACATTTGTAGCTTCATGATTATATATATATATATATATATATATATATATATATATATATATATATATATATATATATATATATATATATGTATGTATGTATGCATATATATGTGTGTATATATATATATATATATATATATATATATATATATATATATATATATATATATATATATATATATATATATATATATATATATATATATATAAGTAAAGACTTTCGAGTAAACAACATCAAATAAATATATTGCAAGCTTAAAAACAAAATTTCTTCTGATAAACCATTTTCCATTACATATCCAGAAATAATCTTCAATACGGAAATTGAAATTTGATGGATTATTGGAATAACCTTTACAAATTATTACACATTCTACGGTTTATAGCGTCCAATGCGAAATTTAGTCGAACATGATTTTCATTCTTAAATATTTTGCCTGTGAATAGGCAATGGAATCTATTCCATTCGTTTCCACTGATTCCTAGTCTTTATTATCCAGTAGGTCACGAACTTCTTGTCTCAGGAAAATCGTCGTGTTCCTGTGGAGGATTAACCGGTTCAGTTATTATTATTATTATTATTATTATTATTATTATTATTATTATTATTATTATTATTATTATTATTATTATTCAGAAGATGAAGCCTATTCATATGGAACAAGCCCAAAAGGGCCATTGAGTTGAAATTCAAGGTTCTGAAGAATATGGTGTTCATTAGGAAGAAGTAAGACTAAGTAAAGGGAAATACAGAAAGAAAAGACCCCACTTATAAAAAAAAAATAATCATAAATTAACAAATAGATAAAAATGTATTAAAATTGCAAGGAGAATAACATTAGGGTAGTAATGTATTGCACCTTTGTTTGAACTTCTGAAGTTCCAACTGCACGACTTCCTCTGGGATGCTGTTCCACAGTCCAACAGTGTGAGGAATAAAGGACCTCTGGAACTGAGAAGTTCGACAGCGAGGCACATTCACTGCATACTGGTGCAGCTGTTCAGCGAATCTGATTGTTCTCTCTCGGCAGATAAAGGGGATCAGGGAGCAATTGTGAATGGCATGCATTAGAGTAGAAAAGAACATAGAATTTAGGCCAAAGGTCATGCGCTGGGACCAATGAGGTCATTCAGCGCTGAAATGGAAACTGAGAGTAGAAAGGTTTGAAGGGTGTAACAGGAGGAAAACCTCGCAGCTGCACTTTAATCAATTGTTAAGTGAGGGTGGATAGTAAAATGTAAGAAAGAGAATATGAATGGAGATACAGTAAAAGGAATGAAAGGGGTTGCAGCTATGGGCCGAAGGGGCGCTCCAAAGAACCTCAAGTAATACCTACAGTGCACCTCATGAGGTGCACTGACGGCACTGCGAAGGAGTAATTAATTTTCTCCTCTTCATAGTTACAGTTTGTCTGTTTGTCTTTAATCCCTATTCTTTTGCGTTAGATAACTACCAGTCAGAAAATATTAATGTTTTAGGGAGTGTATTTTTCCTGCCGTCTCTCTCTCTCTCTCTCTCTCTCTCTCTTTGTTTTTTTCTGACTGACTACACCTCTCTCTCCTCTCTCTCAGCGAGGAAGCTTATCGAATTTTCAAAGAACGACCGCATGAGAAATAGGCTCTCTCTCTCTCTCTCTCTCTCTCTCTCTCTCTCTCTCTCTCTCTCTCTCTCTCTCTCCAGTACAAACGTCCAATCCCATTAAACTGCATTACATAACTCTTGTTGATATTAGAATTCCACCAGAGGCATTGTTTAGCGCACAATGCCGGCTATAAATGCCTCCAAGGACGCAAGAATACCTGAGCCGCTCTGTAAATATTTCGGGCAATGTTCATTCTCGCTTTCATTTCCTATGAATTAATGAGGCAAGGCTAAAATTTCGGAGTGCATCTCATATGTCGTTGTTTATCCTTTGAGTTGAATAAATAGAAAATATCTGCATACGAGTATTTTATTATTTGTTTATAAAAACCCATCACGAATGCATTTCAGGAAACAGTGAACAAAAAATACTGACACTTGAAAAACATGTTAATAAATTAATGAAAATATGCTAAATATTCCTTTTTTTGTAGATAGTTTCAGAATAGAGACAATCTCGCAAAGCGCATTTCCTAAGAATCGCTGACAGCATGCAATGCAAAAATAAAAACGTCTTTTCCCAAGAATTACTGACATGATACAATACGCCTCCAACAAGCGCATTTCCCAAGAAATACTGACACAGGAAACTCACTCGCGTAAATCGACGCCTCCGGCAGGAGAGGCGATACCCATGTGTTTTACGTTATACTGCAATGAGATGATACGAATTTTGGCTAATTTTTTGGTAACAAGTTGGGTCTTTATCTTTTTCTATAATTTTGTAGTCTGACACAACAAGAAAATGAAAGATAGAAAAATAAATGAAAAATAAATAAACTCAAGGAGGCATATTTTGGCCTAATGAAGATCAAAGGAATGCATAATGATTTTGCTAATAGATTTGGTATTGTTGTTAGTTTCCGTTTTATGCGAATTTTTCGATTACAGAGAATTTAAATATACTTCGATTCACCAAGCAATGCAAAGACGCTCACCCCAACAAAATAGACACAAGATAGATTTTGATGGCAAAAACTGAATTTAACTAGACTCATGGTAGTATGTTTGCCCAATACTTCCATGTGCAACCTGTAATTGACAAAAGTAATTAGGTCTAACGCTTGCAAACGTAACATTTAACCGGAGACCGTCATGCTTATTTGCATAACCTTTAACTAGCAAATGGCTTGCACGTAATGTTTGTAAAAATAACCTTTAACTAGTGACAGTTCGCAGGCCTTACACTTGTAATTGCAACCTTTAATTGGCAATACTAGGTAAGCCTATCGTTTGCGAGCGCAATCTTTAACTGACGAGAGCTCGAGTATTTAACACTTAATGAAGTACCCTTGGCCTAACGACAATTTATACGCTAACGCTTTAAAATGAAACTGTTAACTGGTAACATTAGGTATACCTTATCTACTTAAGATGTTACTATTGTATTGTCTTCAAATAAATGTCTAGTATGAGCAATTCCATTAAGAATGACGATGCAAATGAAACAAGAGGCATCATAAAGACAAGACTAAAGCAGAACTAAGCTGACGACGTTAGGATTATCGCACAAAGTGAGTTCCTATTTTCACCCTTAACACAAGGAAAACAAATCGATCATAAACAGTGAGAGCCAGGAGGTAGAAAAATTTTGCGGTTAGTGCAAACGACTTTTCCTAAGGTGGAACTGAAGTTCATGGCAATCCGGATCCTGAAGAGAAGTGAACGACCCACGCGTCCCATCAAAGAGAATATGAGAAAATAAGATGCAGCCAACCTCAGATAGCTGGATAATAGATAAGAATTTGCTAGATTTTATAGTATACATAGTATAACTTTAACACAATAAAAAATATTTGATTATCGTAATTAATGTAAAAAAAAATTCTTAATGAAAAACGCCAGAGCAGAATAACGAATGTACTGCAATGATGATCATTAGAAGAAGCCTTAATTCAACAGAATAGTTCACCTTTAAATCCCACAAAGGTACACTGCCCATTCGGACGAAAGCTTCCCTTATTTGCCCTCTCGTCGAATTCTCTTACTACCATTTAATCACCAATGTATTATTATTACCGAATAAGGGACTTTCTTTCAGTGCCAAATATCATGGTACTTACGTTATGATGATCCGTTCTGCCGTTGCTTTTAGTTCTGGACAATTACCAACGTCTCGGGAGGATTTGCCGAATATCGTGTTGCATGAGGAGCTTATTGAGGGACAAAGCCTGGAAAAAAAAAAAAAACGATATTATAATTGTTGTTGTGACTGATGCTATTGTTGACGTTGGTGTTGTTCAAAATTTCGTATCAATTTGCAAATTCCTAAGATTAAAAAATCACTACAGTTAACTTGAAAATCACTAGTAATTAAACTTTCATGTTGCATTAATCACCTTCACACTTCGCCTCCAGATTCAGTATTAGTGATTCTGTCACTTTCATCCCGTCGGTGATCATTGTTGCAGAATAACCGTTTCGTGAAAATGATGATTCACAAAATCGCTAAAATCCTTTCGAACTGGAAGAAGCCATTGTGATAATCCTACAATCACCACCAAATAAATCTAATAAAGCTTAATTTTTCCCTTCCATAATGTACCACGATTCCGAAAAAGACAATTTCTTTCTTCCAGGAATGGGCAAAACACGTAACAAGAACATTATTCCTCTGTGCCGCACTAAACCCTCGTTAGTCGTAACTACAACCGATGAACTTCCAAACTAAAGTGCTTAAGCCTGCTTCTACTTAATAAGGCTAAGAGCAAAGACACGGTTCGGAAACTTGATAACATGGACCCCAAAATTTATTGCCTAATAAATACCAGTTCCTTCCATTTTCATTTACCAGTATCAGATCGAGGCTATCGTGCGTTTCCCGTAAATTATCAAAATCCGTTTCCCTCTTACGAAAAAAAGTAAATAGAGCTTGGATTTTAAAATGGTTATCAGAGAAAGCATTTCCTTTCTGGAAAAAACAAGAAAGAGCTATAAACATTTCTATTTCTACAGTTACTAAACACAAAATGTGTGTTCATTCGCAATGATACTGTGCACTGTAACATGATACTGATAAATGCATGCTCTCTCTCTCTCTCTCTCTCTCTCTCTCTCTCTCTCTCTCTCTCTCTCTCTCTCTCTCTCTCTCTCTCTCTCTCTCTCACTATGTTACAAGAAACGCGCGAATATGAACCATAAATATGAAGTATTTTTCACTATTTCTGTAGCGGTAGTTCAACAAATAGCCCCAGGATGTAGAAAAAAAAATCACAGTAAAATACTCGTAACGTTTGGTACATACTTTGGGACTGAAAACTTCAGCTGAGATTTTAAAATAAAAATGTAAAAAAATACAAATAATAGGTTATGAAAAATTTATTACAAAAGCAGTTTTTAATAACAATCAAAATCATATGCTCTCATTTTCAGTTTAATTTAGGAAGAGGCATTAAGGTCAAATGTTAATGTTGTCAGGTCATATAACTAACTGCATAATTTTAATAAAAAAATGTTTTAAAGAGGTAGGTTGGGAAATTTTATTTTTAATGTACTCTAAACTTAATGGACTAAATCCGTCTTTGTTGACTGAGAATACTGAATACCAAAAGAATGATCTGATCTCTAGGCGTAGGCTATATAAATTTATATATATTGGTGCGAAAGCGAGGCTATTCCTCAGCAAAATAGCAAGAAGGCACTAAAGCAGTTTCGAGATCCTTGTCTCATCCTCAAGGCTAAAAATAGAAAGTAAAATATACAAATACAGCAAGAAGATTTAGGATATGATTACAAATAAAATATGATAAAGTAAAACATCAGTAAAAAAGGTAAACCTAAATTAAATTGTTAAAAAAAAGAGAGGGAGAGAGAAATAGAAAATTTTAACTAACAAGGTCTGCTAGTTAAAATTTTCTATTTCTCTCTCCCTCTCTTTTTTTTAACAATTTAATTTAGGTTTACCTTTTTTACTGATGTTTTACTTTATCATATTTTATTTGTAATCATATCCTAAATCCTCTTGCTGTATTTGTATATTTTACTTTGTATTTTTAGCCTTGAGGATGAGACAAGGATCTCGAAACGTAGGCCGTGATGAATAAAGGAAAACCATCTACCAAGCTGTCTGCTTTAGTGCCTTCTTGCAATTTATATATATATATATATATATATATATATATATATATATATATATATATATATATATACATATATATACATATATATATATATATATATATATATATATATATATATATATATATATATATATATATATATATATATATATATATATATATATATATATATATATGTGTGTGTGTGTGTGTGTGTATGGGTTTTATTATAGTGGCAAATCACATCACAGAAAAAAAGTTAGAATCAAGATAAATATCCTTGTGATACATTAAACTTTCTTTAGGACGTGGTGATAATATGGCTGATTACTCTGTTTTTTGTATTTTTCTTTTTACTTTTTTTTTCTTTGGGAGAAAAATGAGCCTTTGAAACCAAATTTCACAGAAACAAAAAGCGAGACAAATGGCTTTGGCCGGGAATGGAACAGCTGACTCAATGTCTCTCGCCGTTTTACGGGTGATCATTTTCCGAACACTTTCCCACCGGGACTTATGGACATGGCAACTTCAAAAAACAAATGGCTAATCGTAGAGTTAGTCCTTCTAGGCGGACATTTCTTATGGAAAGGGTCATTTTTGTACAATCAGTTTTTATCTTGCATTAGATCTGGCCCTCTTTCATTACTAGCTTTGGTTCTAGAGTGACAGAAAAATCATAAAGGAAAAGGCAAAAATAATTTTAAATCTAAATTAGGATTTCAGATTACTGACATCATGATCTAAGTGATACTATACCTCGCTTAACAATACCTGTAGAGGAATTCCATTTTTGGATCGAATGTATTTCATTATCTATTTTAAATAAGATTAGAAACAGCCGTCCCCCCCCGCCCCGAACATAAAACTACCTATCATTACATAAAGGCGAATATGCCCGGTATTTGCATGCATGTCTTAGTATATTTGTGTGCAACACTAACATACGTACGAAGAATTATCTAGATTATGTCATGGCAAAAGATAGTATACGATATGTTGATGCAATCCATTGTTCAGATCATAAATGAAAATGTATAATGGTGAGTTCTATTTTATAAATATGGAAAAAGAATGGAAAAGAACTGGTCGAGAATATTCCTGCTGCCTCTTGATAAAAACTTAAGATCCTTGTAATTCTTCTAATACCTTCATATCCTATCTGTTTTGACATAAGCCAAAAAAAAAAAAAAAAATGTAGCGGAAGTTTAAGGTCCAGAGGCTCAGTTTCAATCTTGCAGTTATCATCGTGCCAGTGACCCTAGTTTTGACTTTCACAGAAGCCACTCACCAGTAAGGGAAATAATGAACTAATACAAAAAATAAAAGTATGTACATAAATAGATTTACATGCAAATAATTTACTGAAAAATGAGAAATCTCTGATAAAATCAAAAGAGTATAGGCAACTCATCCTGGCCATTTTCAATTCCTCTCATTTAAGAGGAGACCTCAATTGTTTTCTAATGTGGATCTGAGTAAGGCCTTTCAGACCCACGAAAAATACTCTCCACAGTTCTGCGTCAGGAAACGAATGTAATTATGCTAATGGACCCATTTGCTGTACTGATTAAACGAGTTATTTTGATAGGAATTCATTACAAATAATGACAGCAAGGGCATAATTGGGTGTTCCGGTGGAAGACCTGGGTACCATTTCCTAAAAAAAGTTCTTTTATCTTTATCTTTTAATTGTAACAATATTGAAGGAAGACAGCGAACGAGTTCAGTAAGAAAAAAAAGCTTTTATAAAAATCTGTGACAAAACCTTGAAGGAATTGTTTGTATAAACAACGTGAAAAGGCTCTCGCAGTATTTTCTATTTTTTGTTTAGAAGCGAGGAAATAAAAAAGAAAATAACTATGGAGAATTCACCAATATACCAAACCTTAGTTTCCGTAACGAAATCTTCAGTATTTAAAAAATTCCAGTTGGATGAATTCAGTATGGGAGCTGCCATTGTATTTACAATTGCGTTTTGTAGGAAGTAAATGAAACTTAAAATCATGACTTTTACACGGTACCAAACCTACACTGTCTTTGCTAAATATGAGGTTTATGTAGCTGATTTCATTTATTAAAAAAAAAGTCCAGGTAAAGCGTTCAAAAATAAGGATCTGTCTCTGTCTCTCACACACACACATACACATATACACTTGTTCCCATAGGAGACAAAACTTCTAACTTGAGACTCAAGACAAACAGCCAAAAGGAGTCCATTCGCCTTTCTTTCAAGATCTCCCGCTTAGTGGCGACACTGGACTTAAGTGTGCTGTTGTGTCTCATCCTTTCAGGCAACAATATTCATTCAGCTAACTACATATTCAGTTACACGTTATTTCTGCATAAGCGGCTTTATTAGTGGGTACAATTATTCATTTATTTGTTTATATACTTATTTATTTATCGATTTATCAAATGTCCAATTCCTTTGCTATTTTGTGATTTGCAGTCATTTTCTAATATTTATAATTTCGAACAAAGCGAGTAAAAGAGCTATTCAAAGTTTTTCGCTTAGTGCACATTTGTCGTAAATTTTCCACATGAAATTCTTATACACCCAGATATGAATCTAAATTAACCCGTTATATCATACTGACCATATATACTCCTGGAATAACTTAAAGCCGCAGAGATTTGTATAAGTGCGCCCATGCTGACAAGGATTGGAACCCTTGTCTTTTTGGGTTACAGTACTGAACAGTGTCTTTGTCCAATCTTTTTTGGCTGTTTGCAAATCAGCTTTCATTTGAACCTCTTTATAGCAGTGCATTAATTTGGAAACAAAATTCTACGGGATTTCAGAATCTTAACAAAACCAAGACTCTGTACACATTTCATCCTCTTCCATTTTCCTGAATGAAAGCGAAAAGGACTTAATTTTTTCCATAACGGTTAATCACTTATAAATGTACTCTGCAACTCCGGTCGATCTGTCCTGAGCAAAGACAACAGGAAAATAGTAAAACAGGAAGGAGGAATTGCTTCTCCTCGAGCCGAGATGTTGATGCAGGAGGCAGATAACGGGATGAAAGTGACAATTGTCCTCATTTGCATGCAGAGACCTTTGGCCCAGAGCAGAACAACATGTTACCTCCGAAGGCTATTTACTTCCACAGCGCTTTCTCTCTCTTTAGTTTATGGCTTAAATTCTAAGAGGTTGCCAAAACTAAATTTTCATATTCTTTAAGTATAGTAGTTATTAAATATTACCAATCCTCTATATATAAGCATTCTCTATATCATGAAACGCAATGTGAAATCGTATATTCAATTTTCAACTATGTGACGCTGAAACCCTACGGGTTATGCTCTACACATTTAGGCCCTCCCTCATTCGTCCAGTCCTTCCCCCCACCCCCCGGCCCAAACACAGGTCCTTATGTAAATTTGTAGAATGAAGCTAACACTCTCCCTTTCTCTTTTTCGCTGCAAACTTGTCCACAATCCGCGGGGTGGAAGTCAAGAGCCAACCAAATATACAGTATATATCGGTGTCAAACCATACAGCTCCTGAATGTGAAATCTTCTTCCTTCTACAGCTCCTGATTGTGGAATCCTCTACCGTTTTCCTTGCTTTCCTAACAGAGTGACTTGCCTCTTTTCAAGACGGAATGTGAATAACTAAATGAGTTACACACACACACACAGTGTGCGTGTGTGTGTGTGTGTAGCAGCAGCTATGGGAAGAACGACAACCCTGTGTTCATTTTACATTATTTGGCTGACGTTTCAGGGCCATCTCTGTCTCATCCTGAAAGCTATTAAAATTAAAGAGAATGAAACAGACTCAGGCTTAAATTAAAAAAAAAAAAAACTGTTGTAGAATTAACATCAAATAATAAAACTCTCAAACCAAACGAAGTATACCGAACATTATGGAGGGCAAAGACTGAGTGGCACAAAGGGCCCGTTTAGTTCGAGCAGAAACTCACGAGAGGTACAGAGGAGTTGACGCGGTCTCCTCATTTAACTGGGGAACCAGCTGTTCGATGGACAGTGATTCAAGTATAGACAACTGATGGTCATTTGGAGCCTTAGCAGTTATTTTGAAATCTTTGTAATGAATGCTGTATTTGCATTTCTGGCGTGACCTATTAGGCATGAGAATGCGGGGTTTAGTTTTAAACCCGTTCGGTAACTCACGCCACGATGCGAGTTTAATTCTCACCTTCAACAACCTACATGTGGAGCAAACCACTTCCCCACGTCACATCTGGGGCAATTAAACAGTTAAATGACTTCCGAGGCCATAATGAATTACGTTTTTCTTTGTTTTTAAACAAAGGCCCAATCATCATTGGTTACCGGGTATTAATTTAAATTCAACGGCAGGCAGGTACTCGCTAACTATAGCTATTCGTCGTGAGTACTGATAAAAATGTTTATCGTAAATTAACGGGTTTTACATAAAATGATAGTTTAGGAACTGTTGGTATTTCAGATTTTGGATAGAAAATATATTTAAAAATTTATAAAGTTGTTTGTGAAAAAGCATAGATAGAAAGCAATTATTAACAAAATATTGATGACGAATAAAATTTCTCAATGGGAGCTACTCCAGTCAGATGTTAAAGCCAAGGCCCTCTTCCACAAGGCCATTCACTGGAGAGGTGAACGGCCTTATGATTGGAATACCATTGTTTATACATACACTCAAATAATATATACTATATATATATATATATATATATATATATATATATATATATATATATATATATATATATATATATATGTATGTATATATATATATATATATATATATATATATATATATATATATATATATATATATATTATACATATATATATATATATATATGTGTGTGTGTGTGTGTGTGTGTGGGTCTGTGTCTGTGTATGTATAATATAAAATTCTTAGTGGGACTAATATCACTGAATATTATTCCCCAGCTCTTCCTCTATGGACGGCTTATTTAAGTGCTATGTTCATGTGCTGTAGCGTCTCAGCTTCCTGTTAGCTTTACAAGTCCAGCATTAATACCAGGTTATTGAAAAGGTGCTAAAAGACTCACGATAAGATCATGT
>NC_089749.1:5971178-5981178 GCF_040412425.1 Macrobrachium rosenbergii | reverse complement strand
CCACAAAGTCATCACCACAACCACAACCACAACCATGACATCTGTCGAAAAAATTAAGCACAAAATAATACTCCCAAAAATATATAAGTGCAAAAACATAATAATGAAAAGTCTAAAATGCATGAGTAAATAGCATACTGGTAAAATATAGAACACAATAAAATAAAATATTGAAAGGGTAAAATGCTACATCCACTTCCCACACAAGATCAAAAATGTCTTGAAATATGGTAAAAAAAAACATAAATTCAAAAATGTCTTGAAATATGGTAAAAGACCATAAATCCACAATTCACATAGAAAAACGAAGAGTCTGGACTGTACCTTATTCTGCCAATTCTAAGAGCTCGCCACACTCAAAGATAATGTCTTCACGATCTCGTTCTAGGTCTGCTAATGAACGACCGAACTAATTTTTGGGCAGAATTAGACACAAAATCGAGATTCTATAACACACGAACTCTTGTACGCGCATAGCAACTTCGTCATATGATTCGGCCAATATCGCGTGTTCATCACATTAACTGCTGAGATGATCAACCATTTGCTGAATACAAGGATTTTGCAACTGACGGCTTCAACAGTACCATCTCGCAACCAAAAATTCTTCCATCACACTCTGTACCTTTTAATGTTAAGGCGGCCATATTTTCTGAAATATATATATCCAAAGCATATGTAGGTGTGGCAGTTAGTCTCCGTTGGTACGCAGGTGACCATTGACCCAGGAAGGAGACTTCCTGCCACACCTACATATGCTTAGTATATATACTCTTGTAACACATCATCTCTCCATATTTTACCAGTGAACAGGGCCACAGAAGGAAGTGCTCGAAATATATGATCGCCACGTTCAAATAGTGTTTTACTGGCCTCTTTATCTTCATATTATACTGTTGTATTACAGTAAGACATTCATATATATATATATATATATATATATATATATATATATATATATATATATATATATATATATATATATATATATATATATATATATATATATATATATATATATATATATATATATATATATATATATATATATATATATATATATATATATATATATATATATATATATATATATATATATATAAAGTAGGTATACTCTGATGGAGTCCATAATTCTAAACTATAAAGCAGTAATATATTCAGAGTAAAATATGGTGGTAATGTAAGGAAGAGTGGAAACAGCTTGTTCCAGATCTTGGGATGCCATATACCATTTGCAGCTGGCGCAAAAGAGCATTAAATCTGCAACTCGCAAAAAGTATTTATAAATAAACATTACGTTGTATCATACAGACGTATGTATAACCGTATACAGTTTGAATGCAATATATATTATAAATAATTTTCGTAAATTAGGCTGCAGTTGTACTGGAACAGATAAGATAAACATTTTCTGAGAGTAATGGAGTGAAAAAAATACTCCCTTTAGGAACTGGAAGACTTTCATTCTCTCTTACGGTTCTTAAAGGAATCAAATTTTTCCCGTGAGGGCGGGGCAGTTATGGAGGGTACTTGGATGGGTGGCCACCAAGAAATGCAAAGACACCGCTGCACATGAACCCTTTTTCATTGGAGGGGCGGGGGTGGGTCTAACACCCTCGTGCCAAAATGCATTACTGAAAATTGGAATGATGACACCTCCTGGAGTCGGCCTCTCTAGATATGGAAAAGTATATGCTAAATCCATTTCACTGGGCCGAAGGAGAACTGTAATTGACAAGTAGTTCGTCGCCTGGGAGATTCGATCCCCTGAAAGCGACAACCTCCGACTTCAGTAAGGGTGATCTTGTAGAGGTTAAGATACAAGACAGCCTAGCCTGATAACCTATCGAGGAAAAAGGAGTCAGCCATGTCCTGCTTAAGGCCATTACCCCTGTTGACCGAAACACTTAATGAGGCATATGCTATTAGTGCGACAGTCGAGTTCTCGAACTAACATTCTTCCGTAAAAAAAAAAAAAAAAAAAAAAAAAAAAAAACTCGCAAAAGATACATCGAAGAAATGTCTTAAAGAGGCAGTAACGTGTCTTTTATCGAGAGACACGTCTCTCCGGACTGCATATGAAAGAGACACTCTGAATTTGCATAGCACTTCTTTTCCTTGGAAAAATTTCTGTGTGCTATTACTGACGCATCTGGCTTCTTGCTTTGAGAGAGAGAGAGAGAGAGAGAGAGAGAGAGAGAGAGAGAGAGAGAGAGAGAGAGAGAGAGAGAGAGAGAGAGAGAGCCAGGTGCATATTCCACTTTTGTAATCTAAGAGGACTTAAAAAGTAACTGAAGTGATTAATAATTGCAAGAGAATTCGTCTTACTCTCTAGAACCAAATGAATCTTGAAAAGACTCAACAAGCTCTCCAGACTTTTGGAAACTCAGAGCTCAGAAAACTCTTCCTTTGGTATCAGACAGTTTTTCAGTTGTTTTATTTGCAACAATATTTTTAAATAGTGAATCTTGCATATTTTTTGTTTTACTTTATATGCTTTTATAGTAGATTTTAAGGATTTACATTATTTGGTGGACTTTTGAAGTCTCTAAACATAAACAAGAGCAGTGGCTATCACATCATAGATTGCACTCTAAGTTCAAGATAAGACTCGACTGTGCGTGTGTGTATATATATATATATATATATATATATATATATATATATATATATATATATATATATATATATATATATATATATATATATATATATATATATATATATATATATATATATATATATATATATGTGTGTGTGTGTGTGTGTGTGTATTATTTTCTCATTCACTTTAACCTCACAGAAGGTGTCATAAAATGTGTTACCTCTCCGGTTTGCAGACAACGTCGTAGGATGAGGTTGCTTGCCCCATTCCCCCTGCCTGTCTGTAATAACTTACCATTCAAATAACCACAAGTCGACTACTATGTTTCTTAGGTCAACAAACCTCCATGGGGTATAAATGAAGAGGGCTAAATCGTCCAAACTTACGCATGAATAGAACCCAGGCCCTTGCTTGGGAAGAGAAGGTCTGTGCGCGCGGGTACATTCACATAAAGGGAGTGAAAGAAAAACGGAATAAATTCTATGCGTAACAAAAGTGCCTTGCTCTTGTAATCCAATAGTAAAATAACATATAATAAAATGAGAATTATCGAACACGAATCTAGTAAAAAACCATGATTTTTTTTATGAGAGCGAGGGAGAAGGAGGGAGAGAGAGATAATGAGGGAGGAAGGGAGAGAGAAGATAAGAATTATTAAGTATGATAATTGCTGCCTCGTTTAATATACAAAAAAATCTTCGAGGAGAGGAGCTTGGTCGCCTTCTAACGCCATTGGAACCCTTTATTAACTTTCGATTTTCTGTCAGCTGGAGTCGTAAGAACTCTGGTCATGGACGAAGGAGAGGAATACAAAATCCATAACTACCCTTCGGCATGAATGGGGTCGGTGTCATTGTTTACTAACAATTCTGGAGAGGAATCATACAATAACTAAATAAAGAAACTGATTTCCATCGTTTGACAGGAGGCATTAATTTATCCTTGTTTGCCACAGGTAAGGAAAAGAAAATCAAACAAAAAATGTAAACAAAACAGATATCCGTGATTCGGTACAATGCAGTCGGTGTCATCGTTTACAGTAAATCCCGGAAAGAAAGGAAACGCAGACAAATGTAAACAAAGCCGAATCGCAGAGAGTGACAGGTCCTGTCACGAAGCTGGGATTTCAAATCTGTTAAAGTCGGTTTTTACAGCGTCTTTGTCTCTCAGGTGTCGTTTCTTTTCTGTGGCGTCTGTCTCCCTTCGTTTCGGCTGTGAAAAATCGTGGAATAGGAATAGATTATGTTAGCCTTTGATTGAAGCTGAGGAATTCAGTTTTTTACTGAAGTTTCCTTACTCATTGGAAGCTACTTTATTATTATTATTATTATTATTATTATTATTATTATTATTATTATTATTATTATTTGTTTTCCCGCTTTGAATATCTATGTAAGATTTATGAAATATGTCGTAATCGGGAGAATTAATGCAGTCACAAGTATTTTTTTATGTAATTATTATTATTATTATTATTATTATTATTATTATTATTATTATTGTTGTTGTTGTTTTTGTAAAAAATTTACCATTTAATTACAGGATAAACTTCCACAACAGAATATGCAAATACACACACACACACACACACACACACACACACACACACACACATATATATATATATATATATATATATATATATATATATATATATATATATATATATATATATATATATATATATATATATATATATATATATATATATATATATATATATATATATATATATATATATATATATATATATATATATATATATATATATATATTATAAACAGTCATGGAAAGCTGCATTTAGAAATTCAACGATAAGATGGCTTGGACCTGTAATGAGAAGGAATGAGAGGAAGCTTAATCCTAAAAGTAGTAGATATGAAAACAGAAGAACGACGACCTGCAGGACACCCTGGAAATCATGGAAAATGGGCCTGGCAAATGCAGCACGTGGAAGCAGATGATGATGAAGATGATGATGATGATAATAATGATTAAGAGAAGATAACAGCTGGAAGGCAAAATTTTAATGAGCAATACTTTTGAATGTTATAATCACGACTTTAAAAACTAACTCTTCACTCTCACTTCATAATTGATAAATAAAACGCCAACAAAATCTGCAAAGCAATTTTTCACGAGATTTTTAGCTGACAAAGAATTAATTAGAAAATCATATTTCGAGAATCCTTTGGGAAATAATCACGTCTCTGTGAAATATAATACCTGAAATTGAGGGCAATCATTTGTTTATCACCAGAAACAATAATGAGGATATAAATGGCTACCTAATTAGGCCTAGGACTCATTAAGTTGTATTGTCTATTAGCTTGAAAAAAAATATTATGGGAATGAAGAATGTTTTGATTTCTTTTTTTTGTATCCTGCTTCATTGCGGTTATTTCGGTTTTACAGATGATTTTGTTCTTGCTAGAACAACCCTAGAAAACACATAATATTGTGCACAAATAATAATTTCAGAAGAATCAGAAATCCGGAATGTTAAATCTTAAAAACTTTTTTCGATTACCATTTGTGTGTATATTATTATGTGTATATATATATGCATATATGTATATGTATGTGTGTATATATATATATATATATATATATATATATATATATATATATATATACATATATATATGACTTTTTTTTTTATCACACCGTGATTTATATACGATCATGAAGCTACAAATATCGCAATATCAAATCCACGCTACCTCAGGAATATCCCGATGATGAATTATCACGAAGGGAATTTATAAGTGATAAATGGACGGGCACTGCCGAGTCTCGATCCCCGACACAGATGCGCATCCAGCGAATCCAGTCGACGCGCTAACCACTGAGCTGTCAAGAGGTATAAGTTAACGCTGAGTCTGGTGTACTTTATTTACCCGTCGAGCGGGGAAATTGTGTGCCAGCTTCGGCATTAACCCACCTCGACCATGATAGTTCATTGGTATGTTTGGAACACGCAGCTCTTTTTATGACATTATTTTATCACACCGTGATTTATATACGATCATGAAGCTACAAATATCGCAATATCAAATCCACGCTACCTCGGGAATATCCCCGATGAAATTATCACCGAAGGAATTTATAAGTGATAAATGGACAGGCACTGCCGAGTCTCGATCCACGACACAGACGGCGCATCCAGCGAATCAGTCGACGCTAACCACTGAGCTATCAAGACAGGTATAAGTTAACACCGAGTCTGGTGAACTTTATTTACCCGTTGAGAGCGGGGAAATTGTGCTTAGCTTCGGCATTAACCCACCTCGACCATGATAGTTCACTGGTACGTTTGGAACACGCAGCTCTTTTTATGACATTTTTTTATCACACCGTGATTTATATATGATCATGAAGCTACAAATATCGCTTAATATCAAATCCACACTACCTCGGGAATATCCCCGATGGGAATTATCACCGAGGGGTATTTATAAGTGATAAATGGACGGGCACTGCGAGTCTCGATCCGCGACACAGACGCGCATCCAGCGAATCAGTCGACGCTAACCACTGAGCAATCAAGAGAGGTATAAGTTAACGCCGGGTCTGGTGTACTTTATTTACCCGTCGAGGCGGGGAAATTGTACTTAACTTCGGCATTAACCCACCTCGACCATGATAGTTCATTGGTACGTTTGGAACACGCAGCTCTTTTTATGACATTTTTTTATCACACTGTAATTTATATACAATCATGAAGCTACAAATATCGCTTAATATCAAATCCACGCTACCTCAGGAATATCCCCAATGGGGAATTATCACCGAAGGGGAATTTATAAGTTATAAATGGACAGGCACTGCGAGTCTCGATCCACGACACAGGCGCGCATCCAGCGAATCCAGTTGATGCTAACCACTGAGCTATCAAGAGGTATAAGTTAACGCCGAGTCTTGTGTACTTTATTTACCCGTCGAGAGCGGGAAATTGTAGTTAGCTTCGGCATTAACCCACCTCGACCATGATAGTTCATTGGTACGTTGGAACACGCAGCTCTTTTTATGACATTTTTTATCACACCGTGATTTATATACGATCATGAAGCTACAAATATCGGCAATATCAAATCCAAGCTACCTCGGGAATATCCCCGATGGGAATTATCACCGAAGGAATTTATAAGTGATAAATGGACGGGCACTGCCGAATCTCGATCCCACGACACAGACACGCATCCAGCGAATCCAGTCGGCGCTAACCACTGAGCTATCAAGAGAGGTATAAGTTAACGCCGAGTCTGGTTTACTTTATTTACCCGTCGAGGCGGGGAAATGTACTTAACCGGCATTAACCCACCTCGACCATGATAGTTCATTGGTACGTTTGGAACACGCAGCTCTTTTTATGACATTTTTTTATCACACCGTGATTTATATACGATCATGAAGCTACAAATATCGCTTAATATCAAATCCACGTTACCTCGGGAATATCCCGGATGGGGAATTATCACCGAAGGGGAATTTATAAGTGATAAATGGACGGGCACTGCCGAGTCTCGATCACGACACAGACACGCATCCAGCGAATCCAGTCGACGCTAACCACTGAGCTATCAAGAGAGGTATAAGTTAACGCTGGATGGCGTCTGTGTCGTGGGATCGAGACTCGGCAGTGCCTGTCCTTTTTATCACTTATAAATTCATTCGGTGATAATTTCATCGTGATATTCCCAAGGTAGCGTGGATTTGATATTAGCGATATTTGTAGCTTCATGATCGTATATAAATCACGGTGTGATAAAAATGTCATAAAAAGAGCTGCGTGTTCCAACGTACCAATGAACTATCATGGCTGAGGTGGGTTAATATAAAGCTAAGTACAATTTCCCGCCTCGACGGGTAAATAAAGTACACCAGACTCGGCGTTAACTTATACCTCTCTTGATAGCTCAGTGGTTGGGCGTCGACGATTTGCTGGATGCGCGTCATGTGTCGTGGATCGAGACTCGGCAGTGCCCGTCCATTTATCACTTATAAATTCCTTCGGTGATAATTTCATCGGGATATTCCGAGGTAGTTGGATTTGATATTATCCGATATTTGTAGCTTCATGATCGTATATAAATCACGGTGTGATAAAAATGTCATAAAAAAAGAGCTGCGTGTTCCAAACGTACCAATGAACTATCATGGTCGAGGTGGGTTAATGCCGAAACTATGTACAATTTCCCGCCTCGACGGGTAAATAAAGTACACCAGACTCGGCATTAACTTATACCATTCTCTTGATAGCTCAGTGGTTAGCGTCGACTGATTGCTGGATGCGCGTCTGTGTCGTGGGATCGAGACTCGGCAGTGCCCATCCATTTATCACTTATAAATTCCTTCGTGATAATTCTCATCGGGGATATTCCCGAGGTAGCGTGGATTTGATATTGCCGATATTTGTAGCTTCATGATCGTATATAAATCACGGTGATAAAAATGTCATAAAAAAAGAGCTGCGTGTTCCAAACGTACCAATGAACTATCATGGTCGAGGTGGGTTAATGCCGAAGCTAAGTACAATTTCCCGCATTCTCGACGGGTAAATAAAGTACACCAGACTCGGCGTTAACTTATACTCTCTTGATAGCTCAGTGGTTACGCCGACTGATTTGCTGGATGCGCGTCTGTGTCGTGGGATCGAGACTGGCAGTGCCTCGTCCATTTATCACTTATAAATTCCTTCGGTGATAATTCATCGGGATATTCCCGAGGTAGCGGATTTCATGATATTGCGATATTTGTAGCTTCATGATCGTATATAAATCACGGTGTGATAAAAATGTCATAAAAAGAGCTGCGTGTTCAAACGTACCAATGAACTATCATGGTCGAGGTGGGTTAATGCCGAAGTTAAGTACAATTTCCCCGCCCTCGACGGTAAAAAAGTACACCAGACTCTGCATTAACTTATACCTCTCTTGATAGCTCAGTGGTTAGCGCCGACTGGATTCGGCTGAATGCACGCCTGTGTCGTAGGTTGATCGAGATTCGGCAGTGCCCGTCCATTTATCACTTATAAATTCCCCTTCGGTGATAATTCTCATCGGGGATATTCCGAGGTAGCGTGGATTTGATATTAAGCGATATTTTAGCTTCATGATCGAATATAAAATTTCATGTGATAAAAATGTCATAAAAAAGAGCTGCGTGTTCCAAACGTACCAATGAACTATCATGGTTGAGGTGGGTTAATGCCGAAACTGGGTACAATTTCCCCGCCTCGACGTTGGTAAATAAAGTACAAAGTACACCAGACTCGGCGTTAACTTATACCTCTTGATAGCTCAGTGGTTAGCGTCGACTGGATTCGCTGGATGCGCGTCTGTGTCGTGGGATTAGACTCGGCAGTGCCTGTCCATTTATCACTTATAAATTCCCTTCGTGATAATTCCCCATCGGGATATTCCTGAGGTAGCGTGGATTTGATATTAAGCGATATTTGTAGCTTCATGATCGTATATAAATCACGGTGTGATAAAAAAATGTCAGAAAAAAAAAGAGCTGCGTGTTCCAAACGTACCAATGAACTATCATGGTCGAGGTGGGTTAATGCGAAGCTAAGTACAATTTCCCGCTCTCGACGGGTAAATAAAGTTCACCAGACTCGGCGTTAACTTATACCTCTCTTGATAGCTCAGTGGTTAGCGTCGACTGGATTCGCTGGATGCGCGTCTGTGTCGTGGGATCGAGACTCGGCAGTGCCCGTACATTTATCACTTATAAATTCCCCTTCGGTGATAATTCCCCATCGGGGATATTCCCGAGGTAGCGTGGATTTCATATTAAGCGATATTTGTAGCTTCATGATCGTATATAAATCACGGTGTGATAAAAAAATGTCATAAAAAGAGCTGCGTGTTCCAAACGTACCAATGAACTATCATGGTCGAGGTGGGTTAATGCCGAAGCTAAGTGCAATTTCCCTGCCCTCGACGGGTAAATAAAGTACACCAGACTCTGCATTAACTTATACCTCTCTTGATAGCTCAGTGGTTAGCGTCGACTGGATTCGCTGGATGCACGTCTGTGTCGTGGGATCGAGACTCGGCAGTGCCCGTCCATTTATTACTTATAAATTCCCCTTCGGTGATAATTCCCCATTGGGGATATTCCCGAGGTAGCGTGGATTTGATATTAAGCGATATTTGTAGCTTCATGATCGTATATAAATCACGGTGTGATAAAAAAATGTCATAAAAAGACCTGCGTGTTCCAAACGTACCAATGAACTATCATGGTCGAGGTGGGTTAATGCCAAAGCTAAGTACAATTTCCCCGCTCTCGACGGGTAAATAAAGTACACCAGACTCGGCGTTAACTTATACCTCTCTTGATAGCTCAGTGGTTAGCGTCGAATGGATTCGCTGGATGCGAGTC
>NC_089749.1:5928678-5968678 GCF_040412425.1 Macrobrachium rosenbergii | reverse complement strand
GTGAGTTGACGGGAGATGTTATTCACTTATACCTCTCTTGTGGCCGATTTCGTTAGAGCGCCACTGTAGTCCTGATTCCTCGTCCGTCGCTGGTTCGATCCCACGGGGACGGTGGACTTATTATCAACTTAAAAATTCCCCTTCGGTAACATATATGAAAATATATTATTTCGAGGTAGAGTGAATTGGATATTAAAGGACGTTTGTAGCTTTCTGATTGTATATGAATCACGGTGATGTGATAAATAGTCATAATATGGCTACGTGCGACAAACGCACTACACGGTCAACATGGCAGAGGTGGTGGATATCGTCTCCAAACGCAAAACACCTGAGTTCGACGGGTGAGTTGACGGGAGATGTTATTCACTCATACCTCTTTACACTTCGACCTTGTTGTGGCCGATTTCGTTAGAGCGTCACTGTAGTCCTGATTCCTCGTCCGTCGCTGGTTCGATCCCACAACGGTGGACTTATTATCAACTTAAAATTCCCCTTCGGTAATATATATGAAAATATATTATTTCCGAGGTAGAGTGAATTGATATTAAAGGACGTTTGTAGCTTTCTGATTGTATATGAATCACGGTGATGTGATAAATAGTCATAATATGGCTACGTGCGACAAACGCACTACACGGTCAACATGGCAGAGGTGGGTGGATATCGTCTCCAAACGCAGAACACCTGAGTTCGACGGGTGAGTTGACGGGAGATGTTATTCACTTATTCTCTTGTGGCCGATTTCGTTAGAGCGTCACTGTAGTCCTGATTCCTCGTCCGTCGCTGGTTCGATCCCACGGGACGGTGGACTTATTATCAACTTAAAAATTCCCCTTCGGTAACATATATGAAAATATATTATTTCGAGGTAGAGTGAATTGGATATTAAAGGACGTTTGTAGCTTTCTGATTGTATATGAATCACGGTGATGTGATAAATAGTCATATATATATATATATATATATATATATATATATATATATATATATATATATATTGTCACGATGCGTACCGAGTACCTGGTTATTACACAACTAATCTCAAGATTCAAAAATATACCTCACTTCAGCCAGATACCTAAACTCTCATAACATTAATTGTTACGACTGAGTACTCTAAAGGTAACAGTGATCCCTTAAGAAAAACTTATTTATTACTTGAAAAATCAAACTAAGTCTATCAGAATATGTGTGAGGTATCAAAATTTAAACTAGATATCTTATAGAGTAAAAGGGCATCACTCCATCAAAAACTGTAACTGTTTCCCTGGTCTTAATTCACTTTAGCAAAACTAAAAGAACAAAACATGTTTATCACTTTGCCTTATGCACACACAATCAATCCTATATATTGGTGATCAATAAATGAAACACTGTTTTTCTAAAAATTTTAAATACAAAAATTTATTTTTAAATTCAAAGTTTATAACTAGAATTCACAATTAATTAGAATTCACAATCTGAAAAATTTATCATTACTTGAAATTAACACAACACTCAATTAATTCTTGAATCAAATTATGAAACAAAACTAATTCACAAAAACTTTATCAGGAATTTAAATTAATCAAGCAAAATTTAAACTATCAAGAATTACTCAAGATTTAAAAAGAAAATCTTAACACATGAGATATCAAAATCAAATATGCAATGTTAAATTACGTATGCAATGTTAAATTACCAAGAAATATTTAAAATGCTATGTAAATAAATGTTACATCACAAACATAAAAATGTGAAAGTATAAAGAGATTGTAAATAGAAAAACACAAAAATACACAAGATTTATCAATAATGATTTGACTTGTTCAAAATTTCCTAACTTATCATACCATGGTATCAATAAGTAAAATTTCACGTTACCTTACACAACTTGTGAAAACCTCTGTAAATCACTTGCTGCAGCTGCGTTACACAATACACACTTTTTTACCAGGCGCCGTTACGAACTAAATAACTTTGCTAAATTCAGATCTCAAAAGTTAATGTTAAAATGTGACCACAAAACACTACGTTAAGAGTAATCTCTTTCTAAGAACGAGCGAGAGAGAGAGGGTACCAATTCAACTGGTCTCAGAAATCAGAAAGAAATAGATTTTAGGATTCCAGTAATACGTGAAACAATTACATGATGTCATTAAAGCATTTTGGGTACGAGATACAAAAGTTCTAGAAGCAGGGAGGTGACGTCATTAAAGCGTTTTGGGTGCGAGATACAATGGAGAAGCTTCTAGTAGGAAGTTACGTCATCCCAGCAAAACGTTTTGAACGCAATCTTACAAAACATGTCGTAATTGATCAGGACACGTATTCTTTCTCTCAAAGTGGCATATGTGACTTGAACATGCAATAACGTGAAATCACTCGTCTTGAGCCCGTACGGGACGAATCGGCATTTGTTTTCAAAAGCTATCATCATTAACCCAAAACAAAGCGCTCGCTCTTATCTCAACTGATGACAATTGAAATGAAACAAGCCCTGGTGGACACACACACGTGTTCACATACTACGCTTTTACCAAGAAAGATATTCGTTCCAAATTACGTTACTATTAAAATTATAATAACAATTCTAAATTACGCTATCAAGTTAATTTAATCATTAGTTCTTTTGAGATCTGATGCCAAACTAAATATGACACTTTAGCAGTCATTATCATCAAACATAACACATGAAAAAGTAAATATGTCAAAATTATAGGAGGATATACGTATTACAAGGCAATATCATGAAAAATATATATATATATATATATATATATATATATATATATATATATATATATATATATATATATATATATATATATATACATATATATACATACACACACACACACACACACACACTATATATATATACATACATACATACATACACACACACACACACACACACACACACACACATATATATATATATATATATATATATATATATATATATATATATATATATATATATATATATATATATATATATATATATATATATATATATATATATATATGGTCACGATGCGTATCAAGTACCTGGTTATTACACAACTAATCTCAAGATTCAAAAAATATACCTCACTTCAGCCAGATACCTGAACTCTCATAACATTAATTGTTACGACTGAGTACTCTAAAGGTAACAGTGATCCCTTAAGAAAAAACTTTTTATCAATCACTTGTAAAATCAGACTAAGTCTATCAAAATATGTGTGAGGTATCAAAAATTAAACTAGAAATCTTCTTGAGTAAAAGGGCATCACTCCATCAGAAATCTCTAACTGTTTCCCTGGTCTTAATTCACTTTAGCAAAACTTAATGAACAAAACATGTTTACCACTTTGCCTTATGCACACACAATCAATCCTATTCACTGGTGATCAATAAATGAAACACTATTTTTCTAAAAATGTTAAATACAAAAATTTATTTTTTAAATTCAAAGTTTATAATTAGAATTCACAATTAATTAGAATTCACAATCTGAAAAATTTACTATTACTTTAAAATAACACAACACTTAATCAATTCTTGGATTAAATTATGAAACAAAATTAATTCACAAAAACTTTATCAGGAATTTAAATTAATCAAGCAAAGTTTAAACTATCCAGAATTACTCAAGATTTAAAAAAGAAAATCTTAACACATGAGATATGAAAATCAAATATGCAATGTTAAATTACGTATGCAATGTTAAATTACCAAGAAATATTTAAAATGCTATGTAAATAAATGTTACATCACAAACATAAAAAAAATGTGGAAATATAAAAAGATTGTAAATAGAAAAACACACATAAATACACATAAGATTTATCAATAATGATTTCACTTGTTCAAAATTTCCTAACTTATCAAACCACAACTTCCTAACTTATCATACCATGGTATCAATAAGTAAAATTTCACGTTACCTTACACAACTTGTGAAAACCTCTGTAAATCACTTGCTGCAGCTGCGTTACACAATACACACTTTTTTACCAGGCGCCGTTACGAGCTAAATAACTTTGCTAAATTCAGATCTCAAAAGTTAATGTTAAAAGTGACCACAAAAAATTATGTTAAAAGTAATCTCTTCCTAATTAGGAATGAGAGAGAGAGAGAGGGTACCAATTCAACTGGTCTCAGAAATCAGAGTGAAACAAATTTTAGGATTCCAGTAATACGTGAAACAATTACATGATGTCATTAAAGCATTTTGGGTGCGAGATACAAAGTTTTAGAAGCAGGAAGTGACGTCATTAAAGCGTTTTGGGTGCGAGATACAATGGAGAAGCTTCTAGAAGAAAGTTACGTCATCCCAGCAAAACGTTTTGAACACAATCTTACAAAACATGACGTAATTGATCAGGACATGTATTCTTTCTCTCCAAGTGGCATACGTGACTCGAACAACGCATGTAACAACATAAAATCACTCGTCTTGAGCCCGTATGGGACGAATCGGCGTTTGTTTTGCAAACCTGTCATCGCTAACCCAAAACAAAGCGTTCCCTCTTATCTCAACTGATGACAACTGAAATGAAACAAGCCCTGGTGGACACACACACGTGTTCACATACTACGCTTTTACCAAGAAAGATACTCGTTCTAAATTACGTTACTATTAAAATTATAATAACAATTCTAAATTACGCTACCAAGTTACTTAATCAAGTTCTTTTGAGATCTGATGCCAAACTAAATATGACACTTCAACAACCATTACCATTAAACATAACACATGAAAAAAGTAAATATGTCAAAATTATAGGAGGGTATACGTATTACAAGGCAATATCATGAAATTCCTCCCCCCAGAAGATTACTTATCCCGGGTTTGAATCCCACGATTCACAACGGGATAAATAATCTGCTATGACATTATCTTTTCCTGAAATGTGTTTAACACTTACATTATACGGTTGCAGGCATAAAGACCACCTGGTCAGTCTCATATTATTATTTTTCACCTTATTAATGAATGAGATTGGGTTGTGATCCGACAATACTAAAATTTCTTAATTCCTAGGTCAGTTCACATACACTTCAATCTTTTTCAATGCTGTGATTAATGCTAATGTTTCTTTTTCGATTGTTGAGTAAGTTTTCTGGTGCTTTTTCAACTTTGAAGACATGAAACATAGCTGGATGGAAGATTTTGTTGTCATCTTCTTGAAGTAGAACAGCTCCAATTCCACAATCGGATGCATCAACTTGTATCACGAACTTTTTATTGAAGTCTGGAGCTTGAAGCACTGGTCTTGAAGTTAATATGGCTTTAACCTTCTCAAATGATTCTTGACATTCTGGAGTCCAATCAAACTTTCTTTTAGGACTGGTTAAGTCAGTTAAGGGAGCTACTACGGCCGAGAAATTTGGACAGAATCGGCGATAAAATCCAGCCATGCCCAAAAATCTTTGTAGCTGTTTCCTTGTAGCAGGAGGGGTAGCCTTACGGATACCTTCTACATTAGCATTAATAGGAGCGAGAAGGCCTTTCCCAACTTTAAATCCTAGATACTATACAGTTGCCTTTCCAAACTCACTTTTTTGTAAGTTGATTGTTAGTCCTGCTTCCCAAAGTTTCTTGAACACTTTCCTTAATATCTTCAGATGTTTTTCCCATGTATTAGAATAAATCACAATGTCATCAAGGTATACACCTACTCCTTCTATTGATCCTAGTAGTTGATCCATCACTCGCTGGAATGTTGCAGGTGCATTCATCAGACCAAACGGCAAAACAGTGTATTGATACAGTCCAAAAGGAGTAATGAAAGCTGACAGCAACTTAGCATTCTCATCTAAGGGAATTTGATAATATCCTTTCAACAAGTCTATCTTGGAAACAAATTTGGCTTGCCCAATATTATCAAGTAATTGATCAATAAGAGGCAAGGGATAATTGTCAGCCACACTGATGGAATTCAGTTTCCTATAATTAGTACACATCCTAAATGAGCCATCTGGTTTCTTCACTAACACACAAGGAGAACTATAATGACTTGAACTGGGTTCTGCTAATCCATGCTGCAACAAATATTCAACTTCTTTCTTCAAAACATCTCGATGAAAAGGTGATAAGCGATAAGCTCTCATTTTAAAAGGTTTTCCATCTTCTCTGATCTTTATCTCATGCTTTGTCAGATTGGTACGCCTAGGTACATCTGCAAAAATTTCAGGAAACTTTGAATCACTTCACTTAATTCACTACTTTGCTCAACACTCAGATGTTTTAGTTTATCTTCCAAATTTTCTAATATTGAAGAATTGTTCATCTTGTTTTCAGCTCCCAATTCGTAGCCGTCATCGTCCTCTGTAGATGAAGTTGTCTGTGTTATTGACACTGTTTCAGTTTTAGTCTCTAAGAAGTAAGGTTTCAAAAGATTCACATGTATCTTCCTCTGTCGTTTTCTTCTTCCTGGTGTTTCAATCACATAAGTTCGATCACTTAACTTCTCTATTATCCTATAAGGACCTTGAAACTTATTGGTAAGGGGAAATCTTTTCACTGGTAAGAACACTAGAACTTGCTGTCCAATACTAAAATTTCTTAGCTTAGTCTTAGCATCATATTTTCTTTTCATTTTCTCTTGACTTATTTTCAAATTTTCTAAAGAGAATTTTCTCATTTCTCTTAACCTTTTCCTCAAGTTCTTCACATATTCTCCTTGGATTTCCTCTTGATTTTCTTCCCAATTCTCTGCAAGAATCTTCAATGGACCTCTTATGTCTCGACCAAAAATCATTTCATTTGGTGAACATCCCATGCTTTCTTGATAAGCATTCCTAACTTCAAATAACATTAAAGGTAAACCAGCATCCCATTCTCTTCTTGATTCATTACAATACTTAGTTAACATACTTTTCAATGTCTGGTGGAACTTTTCCAAGGCTCCTTGAGTCTCTGGATGATAAGCAGTTGATAACTGTTGTTTTACTCCTAACAAGTTCATCACATCCTGGAATAATTTTGAAGTAAAGTTCGTTCCTCTATCACTTTGCACAATTTCTGGTATTCCAAACTTGGAGAAAAACTCCACCAACTTCTCAGCAATTACCTTTGCACTTATACTTCTTACAGGAATCGCCTCAGGATACCTAGTCACTGGACACATTAATGTTAATAGATATTCATTTCCTTTCTTTGTTTTCGGAAGTGGCCCTACCACATCTATAATTACCTTGCTAAAGGGTTCTCCTCTAACTTCTATGGGATGTAGGGGTGCTTTCTGAATGGTTTCATTCGGTTTTCCAGCTATCTGGCATGTGTGACACACTCTGCAAAATTTGCTAACGTCCTTGTGAAGTCCAGGCCAGAAAAAATACTTCATAATCTTCTCAACAGTCTTCCTGATTCCCATATGTCCAGACTCATGCGCTACTGCTACAACTTGTTTCCTCAATGGATATGGAATCAAAATCTGATGACATTCACCCCATTCAGCATTTCCTGGTATATCTGCAGGTCGATGCTTCCTCATTAGCAATCCTTCCTTTAGATAATAACAGGTAGAGGTTTGTTGCATCTCTTCTTGATCAACAACTCTGAAGAACAAATTAGCCAACGTTGTATCCCTCTTCTGCAGTTTCATTAGCTTCTCTCTAGTCACTTGACCAACTTCAAGGGCTGAACTCTCCATATCTGCTAACTCTGCTTCTGTAGTTTCACTACTATCTTCAGGAACTCTTTGACTACTCGGAGTCTCTTCAATAACAACAGGAACCTTTTCTTCTTGGGAAATTTCTTCATTACTAACACTAGGGGAAACGTCACTTTCCTGGAACAGTTCTTCTAATCTTAAAGATCCTTCACTTGAATCTTCTAGTGCAGGTAAATCCTCAGTATCTTCACTTGCAGACATAGTTCTCTTCATACTCCTGGTAGTTACACAACTTGGAAACAGGTGGGGGTTTTTCTTCTCTAGATCTACCGTAGGACTAACCCTTAACGGTTTGTCTGTCACTATAGGACAAGGAACAAATGGTACACCACCAACTTCATTACCCAGTAAAACATGTACACCTTCAACAGCTAGTGAGTCCTTTACAGCAAAATCAACATTTCCTGTCACCAATTCACAGGACAAATGCAAGCGGCATATAGGAGTTACCTCTTCTCCTCCTATACCCTTCAAAATAACTGAATCTCCGGTGAGATTCTTCTCCAACTGTGGGTGAGCACCACGAACTACCACACTATGGTTACTCCCCGTATCACGTAATACCTTGACTGGTACCTGCACACTTCCTCCTTGAGTTGTCAGCGTACCTTCATAGATATATGGCTTAAAAGCCTCCAAGCTGCTCAGCCACTCACTGCTTATAGTTACATTTCCACTGGTTGCTAAACACTCTGCTTGTTTAGTTTCAGTCATCCCCACACTGCTCTTTGTAGTTTGCTTCACCTGGTTACCTTTAACCACTTGACCAACTGGTTTGGTCTGCTGTTGTGTCTGATAACAATCTCGACTGTAGTGTCTTACTCTTCCACACTTGTAGCAGACAACATTAGTCTTCTGTATCTGTCTTGAGAACAGACTGGATGATGAGGATTTAACATTCAATTGCTGAGGGTTGTTACCTGGCTTTGTATTGGCATAGCCACTAGAAGGATTTCCAGTTGTAATGTTCCTGAAATTTGGATGAGATCTGAAACCTGTGCGTTGTTGGCTCTGGTACTTGACATTATAATTTCTTTTGCTAGAAATTATATTAAAATCTTCGCTCAATGTAGCAGCTTTGTCAAGTTTTTTAATCTCTCTCTCTCTTAAATAGGCTCTTATGTGTTCAGGAATTCCTCTAAGATATTGTTCTAGGACTACTAACTCCTCAAGTTCGTCCATAGATTTAACTTTAGCAGCCTCCAACCATCGTTTAAAACATCTTCTTACTTTGTAAGCATAATCCAAGAAAGTTATCTTGTCATCCTTCCTCAAAGATCTGAATCTTTCATTATAATATTCAGGGATCATCTGGTAAACTTGTAGCACATTGTGTTTAAGTACCTTGTACTCTTTACACTGATCAGCTGATAAGGCTAAATAGGCACTTCTTCCTTTACCAATGAGAACACTCTGTAACAAGACCGACCATTTATCCTCTGGCCATCCCATACCTGAAGCCACTTTTTCAAAGTGATCAAAAAACTCATCTGGAGCTTCTTCTGAAAATTTTGGAATTAATTTCTACACTCTTACTACATCAAATACAGGGTCTGAATTACCTTGAGTAGGGTTAGATGGTGTTACAGGTAATGTGGATCGAGCTTTTATTAACTCCATCTCCCTTTCATGTCTTGCTCTTTCTCTTTCTTCTTTTGCTCTTTCTCTTTCCTCTTTTGCTCTTTCTCTTTCTTCTTCTGCTGCTTTTTCTTCTTCTCTTTCCTTTCTTTCTCTTTTCTCTCTATGTTCTCTTTCTCTTTCTGCCTGTATTTTCTCTCTTTCAGCCTGTATCCTCAGCTTAATCAAATTTTCTTCTGCTTCTATACGTCTTAGTTCTGCTTCTGCATCACTTTTCTCTTTCTTTTGCTCATGTTTATCTGTAAATTCTGCCTCAGCTGCATTCAACAATTCTTGCGCCTCTCCCAACTCTTCATCTACTTTACCAGAGTCCATCAATGCTTGGATTGCAATATATTTGATTTGTGCCTTAATCATACCACTAGACACATTACCCCCACATGCTACTGCTAAAGCAATCCACTGTGCCTTAGTTAGGTTGGATTCAGATAACTCTTGGATGGAAGGAGTTGCTAAAAACCTCTGAACATTGAACAGAGCCATATTCTCTAAGTTACTCAACTAAATAATTCACAATACAAGGCAAAAAATAACTATGTGGTCACTCTCCTATCAAAATATATCCCTAACACCACCAGTATAAACCATAAACCAGAGTGATATTTTGTTTTGTTCCTGGGTCTGGGCACCAAACAATATAATGTCACGATGCGTATCAAGTACCTGGTTATTACACAACTAATCTCAAGATTAAAAAATATACCTCACTTCAGCCAGATACCTGAACTCTCATAACATTAATTGTTACGACTGAGTACTCTAAAGGTAACAGTGATCCCTTAAGAAAAAACTTATTTATCAATCACTTGTAAAATCAGACTAAGTCTATCAAAATATGTGTGAGGTATCAAAAATTAAACTAGAAATCTTCTAGAGTAAAAGGGCATCACTCCATCAAAAATCTCTAACTGTTTCCCTGGTCTTAATTCACTTTAGCAAAACTAAATAAACAAAACATGTCTACCACTTTGCCTTATGCACACACAATCAATCCTATTCACTGGTGATCAATAAATGAAACACTGTTTTTCTAAAAATGTTAAATACAAAAATTTATTTATTAAATTCAAAGTTTATAATTAGAATTCACAATTAATTAGAATTCACAATCTGAAAAATTTACTATTACTTTAAAATAACACAACACTTAATCAATTCTTGGATTAAATTATGAAACAAAATTAATTCACAAAAACTTTATCAGGAATTTAAATTAATCAAGCAAAGTTTAAACTATCAAGAATTACTCAAGATTTAAAAAGAAAATTTTAACACATGAGATATCAAAATCAAATATGCAATGTTAAATTACGTATGCAATGTTAAATTACCAAGAAATATTTAAAATGCTATGTAAATAAATGTTACATCACAAACATAAAAAAAATGTGAAAATATAAAAAGATTGTAAATAGAAAAACACACATAAATACACATAAGATTTATCAATAATGATTTCACTTGCTCAAAATTTCCTAACTTATCATACCATGGTATCAATAAGTAAAATTTCACGTTACCTTACACAACTTGTGAAAACCTCTGTAAATCACTTGCTGCAGCTGTGTTACACAATACACACTTTTTTTACCAGGCGCCGTTACGAACTAAATAACTTTGCTAAATTCAGATCTCAAAAGTTAATGTTAAAAGTGACCACAAAAAATTACGTTAAAAGTAATCTCTTCCTAATTAGGAATGAGAGGGTATAAAAGCACGTTAAAACGAAGAAGAGAGAGAGAGGGTACCAATTCAACTGGTCTCAGAAATCAGAATGAAACAAATTTTAGGATTCCAGTAATACGTGAAACAATTACATGATGTCATTAAAGCATTTTGGGTGCGAGATACAAAAGTTCTAGAAGCAGGGAAGTGACGTCATTAAAGCGTTTTGGGTGCGAGATACAATGGAGAAGCTTCTAGAAGAAAGTTACGTCATCCCAGCAAAACGTTGTGAACACAATCTTACAAAACATGACGTAATTGATCAGGACATGTATTCTTTCTCTCCAAGTGGCATACGTGACTCGAACAACGCATGTAACAACATGAAATCACTCGTCTTGAGCCCGTATGGGACGAATCGGCGTTTGTTTTGCAAACCTGTCATCGCTAACCCAAAACAAAGCGTTCCCTCTTATCTCAACTGATGACAACTGAAATGAAATAAGGCCTGGTGGACACACACACGTGTTCACATACTACGCTTTTACCAAGAAAGATACTCGTTCTAAATTACGTTACTATTAAAATTATAATAACAATTCTAAATTACGCTATCAAGTTACTTAATGAAGTTCTTTTGAGATCTGATGCCAAACTAAATATGACACTTCAACAACCATTATCATTAAACATAACACATGAAAAAAGTAAATATGTCAAAATTATAGGAGGATATACGCATTACAAGGCAATATCATGAAAATATATATATATATATATATATATATATATATATATATATATATATATATATATATATATATATATATATATATATATATATATATATATATATATATATATTTATTTATATATATATATATATATATATATATATATATATATATATATATATATATATATATATATATATATATATATATATATAGATCATACGTCATATGCTTATATCATATGGGAATGCGTTCGACCAGGCTGCGCCTTTTCAAAGTCGTTACCTGGAAAAATTAAATGGTCTACCTGGTATGAACGTCGAGCTGAAAGCAGTTTCGGGAAATGGAAAATGTTTTGTGAATGTGTTGCGACGACTTTAGCATAAAAACAGCTTTTTTATGACATTTACCAAATGTCCTTTTGTATGGATAAAAAATATACTCGGAAAAAGAATACTTCACATGTTTTTAACCCTTTTATACAAAATGGAAAAATTATTAGGAAATTTCTGTAACGATGATTATTATCTAATAATTCGAAAGCTTGACTTGTAACGTGTTATATATTTTATAGCTATGAATGGAGTGAAATATAATTTTCCCGATTTCAGTTGAAGATTATTTAAACGGTACATGAAATCTGTCTTACAGACGTGATGTTACGTAAAAACATTCATGGCTTTAAGATAAAAAATAAGAAAACAGAAATGAGTAAACAAAAGATATATTTGAAATTTAATTAACATGCAATCTTGGTGTCCAATGTCTGCAACTAATATTTCCTAGTGCAAGAGTGGGGTTTTCTCCCAGATCCTCCATTAGGTCCTTGTACGTCATCTCCCTTATTTTCTGGATCTCTTTATTTTGCTCTCCAACCACTCTAACGCCCACTCTTCACTGCCCTAATCGCTGAGTGACCGGAAGTGCCCCAGTGCTTGATTTAACAGCCTATAGTTCATTAAGTCAAATATTAGTTCTCCTAAAGGATTACTTACTCAGGTGTACCTATCGATGGCGGTGGAGCTATGGCGTTGGGCTCTCAGAACTATATATGTATTATAATGATTTCTTGACTTTTACCCTGATATTAAGGTAAAATAATTGCAGATGACGGTGTTTACTGATGTAATCATATGTACTTGATCTAAGGGAGAAAATCGTGAATGTTGCATCTGAGTCAACTAAATGGAAAAGTTTAACACTGGCGTTGACCGGGATATTACAAACAGACGAATCTCTTTCATTAACTCCAAGTTTATCCATCCCCACAGTGACGCATATTCACTGAAGGACGTCCCTCTTGCAGCTGAAGGAATGGCGTTTCCTTCCCTTCGCCTCAGTCATGAAAAGGCGCTCTCATATTTTATGCCGAGTAAACTCGAGACTCGCAAGATAAGAAAAGACACCAGACAGCTTTGTTTACATTCACAATACGAAGATGAGTTTGCAGTAATTTTTTTATAGTCTCTCTCTCTCTCTCTCTCTCTCTCTCTCTCTCTCTCTCTCTATATATATATATATATATATATATATATATATATATATATATATATATATATATATATATATATATATATATATGAGTATATATGCGTGCATGTATGTAAATTGTTTGGGAGGTAGTGCAAGTATTTACTTTCCACTTCTGTGCATATCTTCTTGCGTGAACTTGGGAGTCCCATACCTTTTTTAACCCTAGGTGCGACCAACACAGTCGTCAAGCTACCAGATACACCGATTATGTCAACAGAGGCTTAATGTAAGTATCGTGAGCGTCCTGTCCTAAGGGTCGAACATTGGTCCTCTAGCTTGGTAAACAAAAATGCATATGATCACACCACAAGACCCATACACACACATATATGTACTATATATATATATATATATATATATATATATATATATATATATATATATATATATATATATATATATATATATATATATATATATATATGAAAAATATTAAATTATATTATGACCAATCCAATAGTATCGCAACACATATTGCAATCATTATTCTCACCGCAATGTCCATCATTATCGCCAAATATGAGAGGACGTGATCCATGCGAGGTAAACCTTTTTTTTTTTTCCACAGCTGCGAAATGAAAACGCGGTTATTTCTTGAATATTTTGATATGATGTCAGGAGTAAAGGTCAGAGGTCAACCTGGTCGTAGGAAAGAAGACTTGGAAATTTTCAATTTCGTTGCTATTATCAGTAGTAATGGTACTACTAATCTTCTTCTTCTTTTAACGTGCTTTTTTCCCATTTTTGTATGGGGTAAGCACGATGCCTTCTTTTGAAGGACTTTTTGATTTGGCTTTGGGGTGGACTTGTAGTCTACTAATAGTAGTAGTTATAGGCTCATTTCCTGAAACTGTCGTTGCAATAAATGAAGATACAAATGTAGTAATGTTGATGATCTTCTCATAATTGTTATAATATCATTAACATATGGAATGATAAAATGATCGCTATTAATATCAAATTCCGTGACTGAATACGCCAAAAGATCTCTACAAATGCAAAACTACATTCAGGAGCACCTTTTCTCAGCCTGCCCTCTCTCTCTCTCTCTCTCTCTCTCTCTCTCTCTCTCTCTCTCATTGATTTTATCATAACCGTTCTATTGCTATCTTTTCCCCACCAGTCATTTGTCCATGTGTCAGTCTCTCTCCATCTCAACAACATTTCAAAAGTCCGCACGCTTGGGCGACTGGATCTGCCTCTTATGGAGGAGTATTCCTCGGCTTTAGACCAACAATTTGTATCGCAGAGTTAATAGAACTGAGGATGGGGATTGTCCTTTATTTCCTCAAGAGGCTATTTGGGAAGAAGAAGAAGAATAAAATAATAGTGGGAAAGTTAAGACAAGAAGACAATGAATCTTGTGTCAGCCTGCTCAACGGCGTGATATTTATACCGAGTATGAGCTCCAGAATTTCCAGACTCAGCTGCAGGAGTAAGGATACCATTCCAAATTTGGTCACAAAGTGAAGCACGTAGAGTTGGTAAACATACAAAAAAAAAAAAAAAAATAGAAGTATTAGAACGAAAGAATTCTTGATATGGAATCAAAGGGCAACATGAAATACTGAAGAGGAAAAGAATGAATGGACAGGGGTGAAACGTCCGCCTGATTGCTTTCGAAGACTTGGCGACGGGTAAGGCCTTTTTGCCTGAATGCTGTTCCGTGGAAATGGAATTTTAGGAAGAATAATTCAGTATTCTTGGGCAAAGTGTTTTCTTCCTTTCACGACAATTCGGTAAACTTAAAAAACTGAAAGGAAGATCGTAGTGATAATACTCTCGAAGAGAAATGTTTAAAGGTTTTGATCATATAAATACGCCAAGATCTACATGAATTTTGATTCCGCCATGGTCGATGCAGACAGGTTAAGGTCTTGAGTTACGCAGATGAAAATTCAAAGAAAATATTAACATTTTCACTGAATAAAATCAAGCTCTTATTTCAACTTTCAACTCATTTTTAATTCCTACTGCTATATTGTGCCTGTGAACGTGTTCTGTTATTATTATAAATTTTGTTAGCCGTATCGACCTCAGACTGAGTGCAGCCTGTCTGTCCCCAACAAGGAATGAAATATTTGCAAGCACTTCGTAAATAGAAATATCTCTTCACATCATAAATAGAAATATCTTTAAGTCTTGTGCGAGATCTTCTTTTCTTCTCTTGACTTCTTCCATAGAGAAAATATTTGCCTATTCTAACATCTCATTTTCACATGTTATATTAACCTCATTTCATCACACAAGAAGGAAACGGACTTATATGCAGGAGCTATGAGACAGTCACTTTATATATCTTCATACTCTCTCTCTCTCTCTCTCTCTCTCTCTCTCTCTCTCTCTCTCTCTCTCTGGAATTAATCAGACAGGGAAACATTAATACGAGCATTACTTTTCAGACATATTTCTTAAAACATTTTTGAATGCTTTAATAAGGCTGCTATAATTATACTGTCTTCATATCTCTAAAAAGTCTTCATACATAATCTTATCATTACTGTATATATATATATATATATATATATATATATATATATATATATATATATATATATATATATATATATATATATATATATATATATATATATATATATATACTGTATATAATATCTGATAATATTGTTCAAGAGAAACTGTTTCTCTCTTTCTCTTTTCAACTATAGAATGCCTACTTTTCATAAGTAATTTTAATGCTACAAGTACAGACTGCCCCTCTATGTAATATTTTATGGCGGTTAAACGTGGGTTAAAGTGTCCCCAGACAATTTGCATCGTTAATTATCATCATTACAAGCCAAGCTCCAACCCCAGTTCAAAATGCAAGAATCTGTAGAGTCTTGGGACTCATGTAGGAAAGCAACCCAGTACAGAAGCAAATGGAAGAGGGAATAAATTATGAACGAAAGATAAAGTATAACAATAAAGACAATAACAAAGAAAATAAATGACATTTATCACAAATAAACTACAAAGTGACACTCGTGCTAGTTGTTGTAGTCGCAAAGAAAAATATATGGACACTCGTTTCATTTTATACGTAAAATTATATAGTTGATTATATCCTATTTTATATTACACCATCCAACTCAGCCATAAAAATCTTCAGTGGAAACTACTTCCTACATGGGGGAAGTCTGAGGGTCCTCAAGTTTTCCACTCGCTTTCATCTCGACATCCAAGGGTCAAGAGCATCTGGAAGTTCGTGGAATTCGTTCCTGAATTAGGCCTTTCGTCTCACCCTCTGTCGGAAAGGAAAACATACTTTGGAGGCTCACATTTTGGTACACCATATGTGTCCTATTTTCATATAAACATGCTTTGTTCTAAGGACATGAATGAACTGAGCAGATATATTCCTGGCTTTATAATGTATTTCTCATATATTTCCAATCTCTTACATATATATATATATATATATATATATATATATATATATATATATATATATATATATATATATATATATATATATATATGTATGTATGTATGTGTGTGTATGTGTGTGTGTACACACACAAGCACACACACATTATATATATATATATATATATATATATATATATATATATATATATATATATATATATATATATATATATATATATATATATATATATATATATATATATATATATATATATATATATATATATATATATATATATAGGCAGTAATACTGTTTACGGACTTGATACATTTATGATCCTATTTATTCTGTAAAATTATTTCTGGGATATGTTTACAGAGTATCCTGATGTAGTTCTGGTATTCCTAATAATTACAACAAAATACTCATTCTGCATTCACACACCTACACACACATACACACACACACATACATATATATATATATATATATATATATATATATATATATATATATATATATATATATATATGTGTGTGTGTGTGTGTGTGTGTGTGTGTGTGTGTATGTGTTTGTTTGTGTGCGTATGTATGATGTTCAATTTGTTACAGATACCAATACTAAAATTGTACCACTTATGTCACCGTGGCATAGAACTAATTTTACATACTCCATATAAGCTCATAGACGTATCAAGACCCTTGAGAGCAATACTGTCATTGTAATGAAAGCAACATTAAATTTCAAGGCTTGCACGCGCGAGTCTCCAGGCTGTTGCTCCATTCCCTTCGGGGTGAAGCCCTTCAAAGCCTTGTCGAATTCATGTTGGCGGAATTATGCAATCCTTTATGGCCCATTCGGAGAAAACTGTTTTTTCTTTGCTTGGATAAGTTCGTCCAAAGGTAATTCAACCCTCTGGAACAATGCTCGTCGACGAATTGTAATTAGATTTATCATTCGCTTTTTCATTCACTTTCTCTTATTAGATATTCAGCGAATGGGTGTAATTGTTTTTCTTTTATTTTTGTCCCTTTTTCTCTTGCATATTTTTAGAGAAATATTTGATAAAAATGGTTAAAAGCTAAGTTCATTTTATTATTGATTTCTGGATAGATATTCTCACTAGATGGAGGCTCCTTAAGTCGTGAGAATATAAAAAGGCAAAAATAATCACAGCCCAGTCTTACTCAACAAGCATCCCTGAACGCATTTCCGGTTAATATTATATTGAACAGGAAAGTGTTTATTAGGTTGCTAATATCTATTATATAACGATGAAAAAAGTCCTAATTTGAAAAAAAAATGCTATAGATTTTATTTCTAAGATATCGTTATGAGAACATTTTCAGTGACAAATTCGTTAATTGGCAATTTATCTTAAAAAGATTAATTATATTAGCAAACTGTTAGGAGTAATCTAAATTTATTCGTCAAAGTATTTTTATGGGCAATCTGTTAACGGCTAAAGTCAGTGTAAGTAATGCATCCTGTAATTGTAATTGATTATGAAGTATTTGTTTCTTAACCAGAGCTTCTCAAAACTGAGCAACTACATTAATGAATACAGCTCAAAGGAGTAATATGAGTCATTGAGTGGTATACTAGTTATCAAAATGAAAGGACTGAATTGTAAAGAGAGAGAGAGAGAGAGAGAGAGAGAGAGAGAGAGAGAGAGAGATTACTAAATTAACTTACTCGTTATTATGCCCAAATCCTTTGATCAGTGTCAAGTCCTTTGGATGTAATGCTATACTAACTGATAAAGACAAGTACTTCTCTACTAGAGTTTCCGAGGACAGTGAGAGTGGTTCCAAGGTGACTCATTCAAGCAAAGAACGAATAATTTAGAAAACAGCGAGAGAGAGAGAGAGAGAGAGAGAGAGAGAGAGAGAGAGAGAGAGAGAGAGAGAGAGAGAGAGAGAGAACGTACAAAACGGTTAACTGAAATAACTATGGTGAATATAGTGTCCATTATCACACTAGTTGCAGAACAATATATTCACCATAAATGTGAAACCTTCCCCTCTGCTGAGTCCTTTTGAAAGAGAGAGGAAAAGAAGAGAAAAATCAATTACGAGGAGGTTTAAAAATTGTAAGAGAGAAATTGGACCTTTTACGGCGACAAGAAAATTCCTTTAATCTGCGTTGGTAGTTTCTCAATTTTAGGACACGGTGGGTTTTGCCTTTATGAGCCCAGTTTTCTTCAACTTTTATTTAATTTCCCATTTTAGTTTAACTTAAAGGGCGTAAAGGATGGAAGCAATTATTGGTTGGTCTCTTTATGTCATTAAGAACCTTTGCATCTGGTTTCGTGATCTCTTTTTAATCGTGTCTACAAGTTTGATCTGTTTAAATGCTTCTTTCATAAAATGAATCAACTTAAACTTTTTCTTTAATTCGCCTGGCGTTGTAAATGATAGAACTTTTGCAAATTACCTAATTTTAAAAGGAAAAAAATACATAGTTTGCAGACATTCGTGTTTTAAGCAGAGGAAACAATTTGAATAATATTCCTATGAAACGCCTACGGAACGCATGTTTTGATAAGAAGTGTGAAGGAGAGCATAGAGGCTTCTCAGGCAACAAGAGACGGCGCAAACAATTTCGGGATCTAAGACGTTAATTCCACCCTCAGCGTTAGATAACGCAAGAACTAACTGCCTCGATGTCCTCTTTTGAGAATTCCTACGTGGTTCGAGACCTTAATTCAGCCGGGATATTATAAGTGCGGCGGAAAATCGACTTGAAATCACCGGCTCTAAACGAAAGAGAGAAGCCGAAGGAAATGGCGAAGCTCGTTCCCGGATGAGGAATGAATCCATTTCCATAACTCGGTCTGGATTCCGAGGGATCGCTCCTCGTTTTATTCTGTTTTCCTTTATCAGTGGTTGCTTATCAGTCTGCTTACCCTCTTGGTTTTTCAATCTATATTCATTATGATCGCGAAGTGGTGTAATCATAAATGAATTATCAAATCAAATTCATCTTATCAATCAAGAACATATAAATAATATTTGAGGAAACTCCAAATAATGAAACATCAGAGACCAAATTAGAGCATTTTTCATTACCTGGTATAACAACTGTTATAAAAAATCAGGAATAGTAGAATGTAGCTGGTTTTCCATTTTATAAACAAATGATATCACATCAAGAATGGACGGTAAACTTCATATTGATTACAAATGAAACTCATCAGTAACTGTTCCATCTACAACAAATAGATGACTATTTTACTTTACACACACGCATGTATATATATACATATATGTGTACACACATATATGTGTGTGTGTGTGTGTGTGTGGAGTGTATATGAAATTTACATATTCAAACGCTTATGATACTCGCTACAATATTATCATAACCCCGTATGTAAGGCAGTACAAATGGGTAACGGCTATACACCCAATCTCACCTGTCAATAGAAACTAATTTTCCCGAAGGAAAATACCAGACACTAAAGTTAATGAGATAGCTTTCCCGCATGAAAGGACAGAATCTTACGAAATCTAGATGTTCACGTTCCTCCAAGTGATTTGATTAGTCTCTAAAAACTCCATATAATAAATAAAAATGAATTTTTCCCCCTTCGCATAACCGCTGAAATGTATAGGTGTGTAGTGCGATCCTACCAGTGGAATCTCTCGTAAAATTCCTCTCAAAGGATAAACCACGCCATTTTGCGATCATTTCTGCGCTCGTCTGTGTTTTGAGATATTGCTAAAATGTATATATATTTCCAGTCAAAAGACCCCAGATTATTATAAAGAAGGGAACTATATATTTCTGAGCTATCTTAAAAAATCAGTTTAACATATACGTTTTACACCTTCACGATGGGTACAACTCGAACGTTACCAGTTAGAAATCTCTTAATAAAAAAATATAAGAAATAAAAACTTTCATACACATATGTTATATATTCAGTATTCAATGTCCTTTTAAAATTAAAAGAGATTCAATTCTTTATATACTATGAGACTGATTCACACATATGCGATCCAGATATTTATCACGTATTAATTTCATTGTTTCCTTTCCTTTCTAATTAACTCTATTGACTCATAATTCTTGCATCATTTGTCATATGACCTTCTTCTCATACCACGTATTTCACATTGTTCCTCTAAATGATATTATTCGCTTTATGTATCTTCAGTATCGCCAAGTCAACATCCTCAGAGTGTCACAATTTATTCACATAATAATTAAGGAGCCCAGTCTCCGTTGTGAGTGTTTTCTCTTCAGTTCAGTATATAAATATAATAACCTGAATATTGAAGCATAATCTCTCTCTCTCTCTCTCTCTCTCTCTCTCTCTCTCTCTCTCTCTCTCTCTCTCTCTCTCTCTCTCTCTAATATATAACTCCAAACGCATAAATTTTTCCCTTCTGTGCCACAAAGGCTCAAACTTTTGAATTTTATTGATTGGTGTATTATTAGTTTCGAAATTATCGGATCAAGACCAAGTTGCATTATTCTGAAATGGAAAAGACCTTAAAAGTAGGATTTGAATTTTCCTGCCATTAGAAAAAAAATACAAAAATACAAGCTTCCATTAATCTTAACCATAATTTCAGGTCGAAAAGCGAAATTTATTTGTCAGAAAAAATTTAATTCTAAAAATTTAATTCTTTCGTATAAAATATTTATTGACCAGAAAAATTTAAATCCTTTCATCGAAAATATTTATTTATTAGAAATATTGAAATCCTTTTTTCTGAAAGTTTTATTTATCAGGAAAATTTAATTTTTTTGGCGAAGACATTATTTATCAGAAAAATTTCATTCCTTTCATCGAAAATAAAGTACCAATAAGGAACAAAATATATTTATGAGGTAAAATGAATTAACTTCCAATTGACAATAACATAGCGCTACAAAGGTAAGTATATTTATCGTGCAATTTCTACTTGAAAAGAAGACAAAGGTATGACTTCATTTTTTTATAGGAATTAAAATCCTTAAGACCTAAACAAACTACAGAGGATTAGGAACCATTTTTCTTCCCAACTTCCTGCTTAACCTTCCGCTGCACAGAAAAAGGAAATAATCCCATAATTCGTTACGTGGGTGCTCGTTGAACTTAGCCAATTATTTTTATGTTGCTTTTTCTTTGAAAGTTTTGATGCATCAAGCGTGAAATAAGCCACTATTAAATACAGAGGATAGCAAGACCAACTCTTTTTTGTGGTATAAAATACGCGTGGAAGTTATATGTGTTTACTACTGTGCATAGTCTTACAATATGTGTGTGTGTATATATATATATATATATATATATATATATATATATATATATATATATATATATATATATATACTATATAATATATATATATATATATATATATATATATATATATATATATATATATATATATATATATATATATATATATATATATATATATATATATATATATATATATATATATATATATGTATATATATATATATATATATATATATATACATATAAATTAGATATGTATATGTATACATATATATGTATATATGTGCATGTATACATATACATATATATATATACATATATATATATATATATATATATATATATATATATATATATATATATATATATATATATATATATATATACATATACAGGTGGATCTTATGACACATTATTATATATCACAAATTAAAATCTGTCTTCAACCAACGGACTTCCATTTTATTGGTTGCTCAGAGGAGCAGATTCCGTCAAGGCAAAAAAAAAAAAAAAACTGATCTTGCAACAACGAAAATTCTAGGAAGACGAGCAAGGCTGAATCATCGAGGTTCTAAAGTCTAAACTAATGTCACAATCAACTGACGAAGTTGACCGAACCATCTGGCGGCGAGCGAAGAGGAGGGCAGGGGCAAATGGAATTAAACATCAAAGAAGTGAAGCCAATTGCATGGCCTAAGGTGTGACCATCAGTCATCACTCGTATGTCTCATTATGATTGGAAGTGAATAGTGATTAGAAGTGAATGGGTGAAGCTGATGTGAAAGCTCTCTCTCTCTCTCTCTCTCTGTCTCTCTCTCTCTCTCTCTCTCTCTGTCTCTCTCTCTCTGTCTCTCTCTCTCTCTCTCTCTCTCTCTCTCTCTCCCCGTTAGAAAGGAAACATAATTATGGCACTATACAGTATACACCTCTCTCTCTCTATCTCTCTCTGTTTTCGCTAGGGAGAAAACCTAATTATGAGTCTTGAGATAACTACATGCAGCTAATCATTTGCCTCTTGCATAATGGCATACATAAACCCACGATATCAAGCGATTACATTTATTTTATTCGTGTTTTCAATTTCCTTTTCATCTCTCGATAACAAGGGAGACTACTTATATTATTAATATTATGACACTGTTATTAATCTAATTAGGCAGTGACACGATAAATCTCAGTAAAATATTAAAACGATCAAATAACACTTATGAATTATAATTTCCAATTATACAACAGCCATAAGTATAGTTCACAGAAAAGTAATACAGAGAGAGTAAAAAACGTAAAACAAAAAATTCTTATAAACATAATGAAGACAAATGACTAGAGGAGGAAACAATGTAAAATGAAAACTGTAGATGAAACAAAAATAAATGAAACCGGAAATGTAAAGCAAATAAATGTAATGACCACAGTCCAATATACGCCCATCGTTCCCTTAGCGAGTTTTCTTTAATAATAATTCAGTTACCATATCAACTTAACATTTCTCTCTCTCTGTCTCTGTCTCTCTCTCTCTCTCTCTCTCTCTCTCTCTCTCTCTCTCTCTCCCCTTTATCTTCCGCTTTAATTACTATTCAGTGAATATTATGCTTCTCATTTCATCAAATATTTAATATCAAATGTCTGAGAGAGAATGTTGCACGTAACGAGAAAAAGGTGAAGAAAAATGTAAAGGACTTTAGACGTGCATTTGTATAAAAAAGGAATATGATGTTTAAGTAGCCTTAAAGTGTCTGTAATTTCCAAGCTCCCTGGAGCTATTTGGTAAAAAAAAAAAAAAATCAACATCCAAAGTCCAAACTCAAAGAGGGAATTAAGTCAAAGGATACGAGAGCGGACCCTTTTTTTCGTCGGAAGTTCTTTGATACGTCCTCATTTTGTTTGTGGAACAGTGTACAAGAGTCGTCATACATTTTACATCTACTATATAAGATTTGATGTTAGGGTAAAAGGAAAGAAAATTCAAGGGGTTACTCTCGGCCGCTTTTCGAGGGTGAAATGTCAGGAGGGCTTAAACAAAAGTACAGTGTGATGAGGGAGGCTCTTGCTTAAGAGATCGCGCTCCCGTGTCGATGGATAGAGAGGATATTCTTTCGTCTGTGATATATAAAAACAAAAACAAAAAAAGATGAACATACTATGAAGAAAAAATGATCAAGAATGAGACAGGGGAAGAGATCACTTATGTGGAACAGAGAGATGAAGACAGACATATAATAATAATAATAATAATAATAATAATAATAATAATAATAATAATAATAATAATAATAATAATAATAATAATATCCTTTATTGAAGTTCAGGGCCTATACATGGAATGTACAAAATACAATACACGCAATCTAGATACATAAGATAAAAATAATAATTGGCAGTATCCACACAGTTGCTGAAGAAGTAGAAAAAATAGAATTCATAATAATGGTAATGGGGAATAACAGTAAAAAGAGTACTAAAAATGGTAACAATTAAAAATACAGATTGCAGACGATTAATTTCCATCTGGGACCTTAGGTGGTTACAGAAGTCAGGTCCAGAAGGCTAAATACGAAAATTGAAAATTGCAAAACTCTTCGATGATATAAATCACAGTAATAATATAAAAGGAAAAAAAATCAATAATGACAAGAAACGTAGATAGAAATATAATAATAATAATAATAATAATAATAATAATAATAATAATAATAATAATAATAATAATAATAATAATAATAATAATAATAATAATGGCAGATTCTGGAGAAGACACTTCATAATTGCAAAAATAGAGAATAAGTCATTTAAGGAACAGACGCCTCATTATCCCATCTTTCCCACAGTTTAGATCTTCTTGCCTCACTGCTTACAATTCTTTGTATGAGCGAATTGCTGCTGTTTCTCAGTCGGGTGATCAGACTGGACATTGCTCGCCTCACAATGATTTTCAAATTATCCAGGCGGTTTTTTATAAACATCTGCGTGGCGGAGTGATAGCGAGGAGTGTTTGTGAGGCGTCTCAGAATGTCATTGTGAACAACAGTGAAGCGTCCATTGGTCTCTCGGGTATGGTTCGTCCAAAGGGAACACCTATATATACTGTAGCAATACGAGCGGAAGAGCAGCAGTTTCATGTCTCGGTGATAGAAGGCAAACCTCCTTGCAATCATGTTGCCAGTTGCACATAGTTTACGACGCCTCTGTTCTATGTCTTCCGTATCCTTTAGGTCGTCCGTGATAATGTGGCCCAAATACGGAAATTCATGCACGAATTCCAGACGATGATTTCCGAGGAAAATGTGTGGTTTGGTTCTGCAATATGCTTAAGCGATCTCGGGAGCAGCGACATACACTGGGTCTAGGTTTCTTTGTATAGGCTATCAAAGTTCCTCATTGGACTGGTTGTTGGGCCCGAGTTCGATTCTCCGACCGACCAACGAAGAATTAGAGAAATTTATTTCTGGTGATAGAAATTCATTTCTCGTTATAATGTGGTTCGGATTCCACAAGAAGCTGTAGGTCCTGTTGCTAGGTAACCAATTGGTTCTTAGCCACGTAAAATAAATCTAATCCTTCGGGCCAGCCCTAGGAGAGCTGTTAATCAGCTAAGTGGTCTGGTTAAACTAAGGTCTACTTAAGTTAATTAATAGGCTATCAAATTCTTCTGCATATTGGCGGCAGGTGTCCATGAGTCGCTGGAGACCTGGCACTGATGGGGAAATCAGAAGCATATCGTCGGCGTAACAGGTTGTTTATTGTTGTTTTGTTGATAGTGCATCCGACTGGCAGAGAGTTCAGTTTGACATTCAGGGCATCTGTGTATGTGTTAAACAGGTATGGAGAGAGAATGTCCCTTTGCCGGAGCCCGATTAGGGAGCCGAAGGTGTGCGACAATACGTTACCCCATTTGACACAGAATTGCTGTGTGGAGAACCAACACCATAAAATACCAATTAAATATAGAGGTGTGCCTCATTTGTGCAGCTTTAGGAAGAGCTTCAGATAGTTAGTTTGTCAAATGCTTTCCTCACATCTACAAAACATAGGAAAACAGGAGAGGCTGATGATAGGTAACAGTTCAGCAATTCTTTCAGGATGTGGATGCAGATGTCGGTTGAGTGGTTTGCTTTAAAGCCGAACTGGTTGTCAGTAGTGTGTAGAAAGGGGAGAAGTCTCACTAGAACAACGGACTCAAGTATCTTCGACGCAATTGTAGTAATTGCAAACGGGCGATCATTGCCAGGGTCAGCTTTTTAGCTTGTTCTTTATTAATGGTATTAAGTGAACTAAGAGCAGGGAGTCTGGGAGAAACTGGTGAATTATGCACGCATTGAATAGAGCAGCTAGCAAAATGTAAATTATCGGATGGCACAAATCGAGAGCTTCAGCAGGCAGACCATCGCATCTGGGAGATTTATTATTAGGTAGGTTGTTTATGGCATCGATAATGTTACCTGGCGTAATACGATCGGCGAAACGAAACTGAATGTTATCAGTAAGGAGGTTATCTACATCCCTTCGGGAGTCTTGATCGTTTATGCAATTCAGGACAGTGCTGAAGTGATCGCCCCCCATTCTTGCGATAGCCTCGTCACTGACGGCATCTCCTACTCTTTGTGATAGCTTTTTAGTTTTGGGATTTAGGGATTGAATGTGTTTCCAAAGACGAGGGTAATCGCCAGATTCTAATTTTCTAGACATTGCATCAGCTCTTAGTTGCTTGCCATGCAAGTTCGAACTGCGCTCTCTCCTGCCTCATTAGCAGTGCAAAGTGTCCTTCCCTCGGGCTACCATTTAGCCTCAGCAGGAAAAACAATAAAAGAAAACACGATCTATTTTGTGAGCACTGACGCCTGGGCTTAAATCACACCTGTTTTAAATCTAAGAATAAACTGTCAGAAAAGAAGTTTCTCTGAGCTGTTACATTTCCATAAAAATACCATCGGAAAGTCGAACAGGCATCCCAGAAGATGGTTATATGAGTAGAGAAATACCTGTGAATGACGCCAGGTGTTAATCAGGGGGGATACTGATTGGGGCAGATATGTCTACCGTGGTGACTAGACCCGAAAAATGGATCTTATGAAAATCAGATGTCATTATCTTATGAAAAATGACGTAATTTATCTTTTAATCATATTTCCACGAGGGATTCTCAATTCTTGATAGGTATGATTTTGCCTGCCCTGTTTCAGGAACGTTTGAATGCTAAAATGAAAACTAGCATTACATGCACTCCGAAGAGGGACACTAAATTAAACTAGCGGCATAGTTTTATTTCTCAAAAAATAAAAAATCTTCTTCCCTGTCTATTCGGATATATCTATGTTTACTGATAAACCTTGATTATTGGTTCGAAAATAAACCAAAATCTTCATGAATACAAAAATGGTGTTTCCAGAAAACGATCTCTTCCGAGCAGGTTAAAGAAAAAAGTTTCAACAAAAGTGGCAGGAAGAAGAAACGGAGAGTAAACACAGCTATGTCCTCAGTGAAAATACTTTTCTGTTGGTCTGTCGATCTACAACAAGGAATTCGTGATCCTTTGGTTCTTTCAATAAGATATTTAGTCTGTACTGAAGCTCGTTTTTGAGATGTTTTATGAAATTTAATCCTTTATTTTTTCTTTGTAAACTTATCCACTGTTATGAATGTGCACGTGTCTTTTGTTCACACCTACATACATACATATATTTAAGGCTATATGAGAGAGAGAGAGAGAGAGAGAGAGAGAGAGAGAGAGAGAGAGAGAGAGAGAGAGAGTATGCTGCCCTGAGATAACCCTATAAAGAGACTTTCTTTTAAACTCCTTTATTAAAACAAGCTATTTAGTTATCATCATATAGCTGCTTCCTCTTTTCCCGTTACTCCATTGGCGATGAAGACTTTAGCATCCAGTGAATATTCTAATTTTGTAAACTGGAAAATTTAAGACCAATTTCTCTCGTAACTGACGTCTGCGCAATACTAATGAGAAACTGCTTGACGCTTGTGGTAACAGAGACAGCAAGTACTGCTGTTGCTGTTCTCTCTCTTCCCTCTCTCTCTCTCTCTCTCCTTCTAACTACGATTTAAAGCTCAAAGAATTCGAAATGAGCGACAATAGTTCAAAATTTTCTTTCATTCTTCTGAACATAGTCAAATAAATCCCTATTATTATTATTATTATTATTATTATTATTATTATTATTATTATTATTATTATTATTATTATTATTATTATTATTTAATTTAACCTCGACCCTCATCCAGCTTAACAAGTGAGATATTGAGTCAAGGCTTCCCTGCCTCTCTCACGCGGACTCGACCAAACAAAGTTCCCGTACCTTCGAATCATTAAGCGGCAGAGTAATAAAAGAAGTAGAATATTGAAGTGTCAATTATTTCTTTGTTCTTGTTATCAACCATGATATTTAATTTATTTCGTTTGGGAAATGTGGTGAATGCTACATTTGCATTTTGCATATCCAAATGCCATATGTGTGTGTGTGTGTGTATATATATATATATATATATATATATATATATATATATATATATATATATATATATATATATATATATATATATATATATATACATACTCATATATATGTGTGTGTGCGTTTGTGTGTGCATGCTTGAAATTTTGTTTATTAGTATTCTAATTACAAAGTGTTGTGTTTATTTTAAATTTTTCAGTCTTTCCGCAACATTTATTTCTCACTGAAATAACCTTATCTATTTGAAGCTTGTTAAAAGAGCTCTTCACAAACCGGAAAAATTTAATGTTTAATAAAATCTGTATCTGCAAACATCTGGTAAATCAGCGGAAGGTTTTAGCGGCTATTTGCAATGTCATTTCTTCCTCCTATTTTTGTAATTTCACAAAGCACAAAGGCTAACTGTGAAAACGGAATAAATAAAAAACGGAAAAAGAAATGTCAAGATCATTTCAAATTAGGTTTATATGCGTTATATAGTGCAATTTCTTACTTAGGTATTGCTAGGTTAGGTTCAAAATCCACGAGAGAAGAAACACACGCGTCCTTGCTGTAAGAGAAGATTAATATTTCTTATTATCAATGAAAGGGAAATAAAAATGATTCATTTCTGTTTATCTATCTATATGATAATAATAATTGTTTGGGATAATTAAATGAAGGAGAAACTAGGGAAGTCAGCTAATTAAAAAAAATGAACTACCTGAATGCAACCGGCTTTCTCCAAAGCATGCAAATGTTTCATCAACGCTTCATATTGCGTATCAATGACGACAGCCAAAGGCCAAGGGAGAAAGCTGATTAATCCGACTCATTTGAAAACGAAAGAAGGGGGAAAGCGAGAAGACAGCTCACCAGGGAGCCAGAAGCTCTGGGGAAATTAATTGGCATCTAATAGTAATCGTGTTCCCGTCCAGCGACAAAGGTCTTTGCTCTCGACGTTTCTAAACATTAAGAAGAGAGAATGGCATCGCGCTAATTTGAATGGGAGGTATTGTTATCCATCAAAGATATTATTCCATTGGCGAAAAAGGCGAAGCTGATCTGTGGTGCGTCACTTTATTGCCTTGTTGACTTCCTGTACCGATACTGAGAATCGCTCTTATTAACCAGGGTTAATATGCCCGAACTAATTTCATTTGGTCGAAACTTGTGATTCATATCTCGTCTTTTCCTAACGGTTGAGATAATTATACTTCCTATGGAATGGGAGCAAGTAATGGACTATAAATGGCTACCAATTGTAAATTGAGCTAAAGCAAGAGCGATGCTCCAGATGAGGCAATAAAATCAATCGAAGAAACTCAGAGTCCATCGTCTTGAAAATAGATTTAACAAGATTGAAAGATTCTCCACGCGACTGAATAGTTCACCTGGTTAGGACAGTGAATCTCCAAGTCTGCCAATATGGAAGCCTTGATGATGAATGAATGAAGAATAAGAATGACGGCGTTAGATAAGATGGGAATTCAAATAATTGTTCAGTGACTGAATAAAAAATAAGGAATCTGAAAGACGGAATGGCATAATTACCAGGTAAGAATAATAATTACAATTCGGGTTATCTATCAGTTACAGTTGGAAGGTGAAGTACACGCGTCTTCAATACTGTACAACGGGTTTCGAAACATTTAAGGCTAGCGAAGTAACAATTGTAAATGAGATTAGCATCGCAAGGGAATAAGTTTTCCCACGTATGTGTTACATCGTGGGAAAACTTATTCCCTTGCGATGCTAATCTCATTTAAATTGGTCATCACGCACATTTACAAATTTGAAATAAAAACATGAGATGAAGATTTATAAACATTATTATCAAGGCTTCCATCAGCCAATTTTCTCAGCTTCATTAACATCATTATTTTTCGTTATTCATGACCATATATACTCTAATTGAGGGACGTTGTCAGCATGTGCAAAGCACGAAACCCTGATTGGCGGAGTCTTCCCAGCGCTCGTTAAGTCCTCCTTGCCGTAAGGAGCTGCTCGTGTGACACTTAGGCAACGTAGCCGAAAGGAGTCGTTATTCTCCTTCTAAAGCATTTGCCCCTCTTATTTTTTCGGTTTGTTGCAAGACAGGACTAATGATTACCAATTGGCGTAGCCTGCAAACGTGTTGTGGAAAAAAAGATGGAAAGAAGGGAAATTTGCGCTTTCGTAATATTCTAATTAGATTTTTTTTTTATAAAAGATTTTGTAGGGTTGAATTAACTCTCTTCGGAATATGCTCCTTCGGAGAGAGCGAGAGCAAGAATAACTATTTTCACCATTGTCAAAATTCTGACGAAGAAATGAAGGCTGGAGAGAGAGAGAGAGAGAGAGAGAGAGAGAGAGAGAGAGAGAGAGATAGCCCTTGTCTCTATCTGAGTAACCCTGACCTCAGGCATGGAATGACGAATGGATACTGGGACGTTCCGTTGAGACAAGATTAGGGCATTACATATCAGGTAGTTAGTCGACTTCAGTGAACTGAATAAAAGGTACAGGTTATTATATAGTTAATAACATCATGGCATTTTTTTTTGTGAACTTTTCCAAACAGAACTTCAAGTTAGTAAAATGATAACTATAAAGATATAAAAACATAAGACAGCAATAGCCTAATGAGGATATAAATGACAGACATTATTATTATTATTATTATTATTATTATTATTATTATTATTATTATTATTATTATTATTATTAAAAGATACCTTACTCAAATAGAACAATTAAAAGGGCTGTAATTTACCAAGAAAGACTTGAGTAAAAAAATTCAAAGCAGTGGATACAGAGACAATAGAGATCAGAGGAAATGCAAAAAAGTGCCAAATAAATAAAGACAAACGCACATCAATATGAAATGGGTATGTGAATTTAATAAACAATAATTGAATGCATCCTAAAAGAAAACGAAGGATTGAAAAGAAAAAAAAATCACAGTCCATGCCATATAGGAAACTCAATTGTACCGGAAATTGGCATTCTTCATTCTCTCTCTTTGTAAGGAAAGCTTCTAAAAACATGAGAGATATTGGAGAGACTTGCAATCATCTGCGCTTCCATAAAATAAAAGTTTATATCATTTTAATCTCTGTTTAAAACCTTAGAGACTTTTTAATTTTTTGTTCATCGTAGGTTCTTGAAGACAGGTTTTTTCTTTAAGGAACTGAGTATTATTTATTGCATTATTTTCAAAATCAGTGTATTTCTTAAATTTTTTAACATAATGCTATTGCAAACTAAACCCATTATTGAGGAAAATGAACGATAGGTTCAAATATTACAGACAATGAAATAACGACTACTACCTCTGCATCCACGACCCTTACATCCCAATAAATAAAAAAAAAAAAACACACACACACACACACAAGGAATCGTCCGCTTTCAGAAAAATATCCTGAGAAAAATAAGTGCTTTGAATTCCTCTATATTAGTACGGAAACAAGTTTTTTGTTCCTGAATGCTTAGTAAATCTAAGGAAAGGAAGGAGCAACGTTCTTGAAGAAAAAATCACTGTACTGAAAATTCAAAATGGCAGGGTCGAGTGAATACATAAAAAGGAATAAGTTTCATTTTCTATTGAAGTGACGGCCAAAGAGATTTCAGTGAGAGATGTAATAAAGATGCTTTTCTCAGGTGTTTCATAAATATAAATTCTGTTAATACTAAAAAGTCAGAAAATTTCTATAAATACATCTGTGTGTGTGTGTGTCTGCAAAATTAGTTTTGCATATATATATATATATATATATATATATATATATATATATATATATATATATATATATATATATATATATATATATATATATATATATATATATATATATATATATATATATATATATATATATATATATATATATATATATATATATATATACATACATGTGTGTGTATGTGTATAAGTATATTGTGAATGTTTGAATGTGTGTCTGTGTGAATGTTTGAATGTGGTTTGTAAATATATATATAAATAAACACACGCACATACATATGTACGGTATATGAAGTTTTTTTTATATGTGCAATTATAACTGCAACAAACTATACCATATCCGGATACTGACTTATATCGCGCTAATGCAAAACGGTAACTTTGGGTATTTGTTTCACCGATAGCACTCAGTTACAGTAGGCAACTAATCTAACTTTTTGTAAAGCCTTCAAAATCCTACAACTTTGTCCAGGTCGCGTTTTGCCTACAAATAAGCTCAGTAAACACCAGAGAGAGAGAGAGAGAGAGAGAGAGAGAGAGAGAGAGAGAATGTATTGTTATTCTGAAACAGAAGCTTTTAAAGCGAAACTTCACTGAAGTTTTCGTTTTCTCTGCGGGATGCACCAACAAAGGCAAGTTTAACTGGGGACGAAATCCCTGATCCGATGGGGGTAACTGGTGTCTCAAAAAGGAGGAAAATCTTTTTATATTTCTTATATCTTCATAAATGTTTTTAGATATTTTTGCAAAAGTTCCTAATATAGCTCGAAATACTTCCAATAGTGTGTATTCTCGTGGTGATCCAACTTTTATTATACAAACACACACACATGTATATATATATATATATAAAATATATATATATATATATATATATATATATATATATATATATATATATATATATATATATATATATACACATATATATATATATATGTATATATATATATATATATATATATATATATATATATATATATATATATATATATATATATACACATATATACTAGCTGAACAACCTAGTACTTCCCGGGAAAACTCTGAAGAACTCAGAAAAATTTTCCTACATCTCCTTGGAATTGTTTTGTCATGTAAAGAATGTGTACTATCATTGAAAATGCTTTCCTTTCCTGTGATTAATAATTCTGTCTTGAATCCATTAAAGAAGACTCTCTGTTTGGGGCAAAGATGAGTGTCATACAGACTTCCGCAACGAACAGAAATTCACGTATACCGAAAGGTTAGTTTGTGAAGAAATTCACTAATGGAAATGAATAACGGATGAATCGCTGTAGAGACTATATAGCGGACCCTTTGACAAATTACAGTATATGTACCCTCCATGAACAAAAGAATGTCACGTCAGTGACCGTATCAAGTCATACTGAAAAGCGAAAATCACACAGGAACACCCTTACTGTCACCAAAAACCTGTACTAACGTTAGCCCTCCTCTCTCTCTCTCTCTCTCTCTCTCTCTCTCTCTCTCTCTCTCTCTCTCTCTGTACCTTTCGGCCATATCAGAATTTGACAGAATGATTTCACAGCAATAACGAAAAAACAACCACTATAATAATATATAATTAAATATATGTCAGTAGGTCTACGGGGACGAAGTGCGGTTTGGACATCACACAACTTCAGTTAACCGCGGACCGTCCTGTCGCCTAATCATCACTTCGTTTTCAAGACGGGTATTCGATCGTTATAGCATAAAACCTAGATGGTAGGCTGTCCGCTTGACAAACAGTTTCACAATATCCATAAGTTATTAAGATAGCGTCCGTTGGCTCTATAAATATTAAATTATTGTCACGATGGTAATTTTATACTCCGTAAAAAGAGCTGAAACTGATTTCGGTTTCATGTTAATGTTAACGAATGTGTTTGTTTCCTTTGGCGTTTCTGAAGGAAAGTGTAGGCCGAAGTCTGAATAGTCTAATATAGAAATTATCGATATATGGTGATATCATTTTTAGTGGATTAAGTACTTAGATATGATGATGGTAATACCTCAAGGCACGTAAGAATTTGTATTTTATTGGCTAGGTATAATTACGATACGTTTGGCTTAAGATGAACACTGAAAAAATGTGGTAATTTTTGTCGGGGGTAATATTTTTAATGTGGAAGTAGTTTTGTCCCAGAAGCATTTACTCTGCTAATATGCATGCGCGGATGGAGATGGATTTGTTTGGTGTCGGTGATGAATTGGTTCTTGATCTCCCAAAGTTGTGCCCGTAACTACGAAGTTTTTTCATTGCTTAAGTACTTAGATATGGGTACTTAAGAGTTTGTATTTTATTGGTAAGGTATGATTAAAATGAACACGGAAAAAATGTGGTTATTTCAGCGTAATTTTTTTTACTCCGGTGTATTTCTGCTACAGAAGCGTTTGGTCTGTTACTATTCGTGGCGAGGGATTGTAAAGTCTGACTGGTGTGGTGGTAGAAGTTATATTTGGAATTACATTGCCTCAAGACTGAATGAAAGTAATTATAATACAGTCAAACGTATTGTTTAATTTTTTCGATGCACTAAACTGATTATAGGGTTTGAAGTGGGAGAAATTTAATGAAATCATACTTCTGACAGCACCTGGAAAAAAAGGTGGAGAGTCAGGAGAAAAATGACAATTAACCAAGAAAGTACTGAAGGAAAAGGTGATGTAAAAACAAAAATTTTATTTGTTATGTCTGTGTTTGTATGTCTGTTACGGGGTAGGGTTTAATTTTGAGTTATAAACCTTTCTGGAGTGACACAGAGGCCGTGTGCAAAACTTTGTCTGGGTCTGTCAAGCGGTTCGGATTTCTATAGTGGACAAACAAATATACAAACATTTACTTTTATATATATATATATATATATATATATATATATATATATATATATATATATATATATATATATATATATATATATATATATATATTATATATATATATATATATATGATATATATAGAACATATTTATATATATAAATATATAACTATACGGAATACCGCGGTCTCTCGATCTATATTAGCATATACAAATGTCATAAAATATACAGTATATATAAGGTTTTCCGGGCAGGAACTAATTTCTAACATACCAATAATTTTCTAACTCCCTGACTATCAGCGCTCGGTCTCTCGGGTCGGGTTGGGTAACATTTGCTGGCAGAGCATTAGTCAATTCAGGGTACAAAGGTCATAAATGAGGTTGGAACTAATTGCTAATGCCATGGGTTTCGAAAGACCGGGCAGGGAACTAAGGCCTAACATACCAGACATTTTGCTAGCTCCGTGACCCATCAGGGCTCGAATTGCTGTTGGGTAGGTTTGCTTAAAAAGCAAATGGATGTTACAGACTAAATACACACACAAAACAAAGCCACTACAACACCTTCTAAAAACATAACAAACATCTCACACGTCTCGAACTCTCGCCATACCGCGCAATAACTTCTCGCTGCTGGGAAGAAAGGGGCGTTGGGTCGGGTATGATACATGAAACATACGTACCGGGGTCTAAGCGATGTCAGGCAGGGCAGCCGATCGAGACCACAGGTCTACCCCAAAGCCAAATCAAAGCCAAATCATAAAAAGTCCTTCAAAGGACTCTACCCATACAAAAATGGGAATTCACGTTAAAGAAAAAGGAAAGAAGATATATATATATATATATATATATATATATATATATATACACATATATATATTTCTTCTTCTTTTATGCTTTTTCCCATTTTTGTATGGGGTATATATATGCCTTATTTGAAGGACTTTTTGATATATATATATATATATATATATATATATATATATATATATATATATATATATATATATATATATATATATATATGTATATATATGTGTGTGTGTGTATATGTGTGTGTGTGTGCGCGTGTTTGCATGGAAAAATCGAGACAGAAAATATAAGGTACCATGGACTGAAAATTGACCTGAGACACAAATTGGTAAAATTCTAAATTTAATCCTCACTCGGCGCTGAGTTATCAAACCCTTGCTCTTCGTTCCCAGCGGTGGAATCAGTTAATGCTTCCCGCGAACCCATTCATCAGGATCTGTCACAATGGCTTTAGGCAGCTGAGGGTCAGGAGACGTCATTCCTAAAATACTCATCAAATTGTCTCCTTGTATATACAGGGTTGTGGACTTCTTGCACATTAAAAGAATTTTTGTCATATGCTGAGGAGGGAATGTTTTACGAAACGTGTGTTGTATGTGTGTGTGTGTGACTACTCACTGACGTATAGGTGTTCTCTTTGAAAAACACTGCGTAAATTATTCATATTTCTATAGAAATTTAGATAAATAAAAAAAAAAGACTTTCATCTTAATGTCATTTTCGAGAGATCATATAAAAACATTTCCCTATATTTTGGCTCTTCATAATAAATACAGAATATTTTAATGAAAATATTTTGGATCTGATGCCATCGTGGCTTATACACTCTTCTGATATCCTCTGCCTGAACGATATGATGTCATGAAATGACACGAAAGGGAAAGTCATTATCTCACTCGAGTAAATGAATCTTATTCTATTTTGGAACTGAGGTTATACAAATGAGCAAAGGGTCAAAAGGATATCACAGTGAGCAAATGGATTTTCTCTTGATATTAATGACATTATTTTCTTCATGAATTTAATATTCTAGCCGTGACCACACATTATTATTTCTATTATTATTAGTATAATGATGATGATTATTATTATTAATGGGAAAAAAGTCATCAATAAACATGGCACGCAATGATGAAAGGCCATCCCAATAACCACGTTTAGTTCATCAATTCCTTTACCTTTTCTTGATGGATATTTAGAAAAATGGTTCTGTCAACTCCCTCGCGTCTGAATAGCCTTTATCGCAGCCTGACGGCTCCTCTGAAAAGCCTTTTTGGCCATTCATCGCAAGGCACCTTTGAAGTATATGTCCCAGTCCTCGTAAACAGAATAAGCTTTCTTCTGACTGTTTGTCTTCCTTTTATATGTTTCAAACTATTTATTAGAAATTCTTTGGATAATTCGGTTCCTTTTCAAAGAGGCAAACCATACGGGCAGCAGCTTTGAATTATATCTACTTTTTGTTAACTTAATAAAAATTGTTTCACTCTTTGTCTATCTGTTTGCCTGAATGTCCGATATTTCAAATTAGAATAAATAATAATTTTCGCATTTCAGAAATTTCTTAGACATGAAGAGGCAGAAAGCGTTTCACAGGTATTCTTGCAAAGCTGGCAAACAATTTTCTTCGTTTATAATTTTCCGTTCCATGCAAGAAAAATCTATGCACATGATAACTACCTCTACTTCTATATTTATCGATCATTTCTATCTTTTTCACCATCACCAACTAAAATAAGATATTAATCTATCATAATAAATTATATATTTCATATGCATTTTCATAACTATCATACTTGTCAGTGGTTGTGAATCATTATATTTTCCATATAATTTATTTATGTTTTATGGAGGTTAATAATGTGTGAGTATATATATATACACATATATATATATATATATATATATATATATATATATATATATATATATATATATATATATATATATATATATATATATATATATATATATATATATATTATTACACACACACACACACACACACACACACATATATATATATATATATATATATATATATATATATATATATATATATATATATAAAATAACGTGTGTGTGTGTGTGTGTGTGTGTGTGTGTATGTATGGCATGTATAAAATAATGCACGCATGGCGAATTCACTTTGCCTTGGAAATAGTTCGCTAACAAATGCGCTTACATAGGAATAAGTGAACCTACCTTAACCGAGACGTGAACCCTTTACCCTGAAAGGTTTGTATTTGGGCAACAGTAGACTGGAAGTACTCAGCCATCAAAAGATCGTTTTTATCATCTCTTTGTACTGATGGAATCAACGTTAACTAAAAGCTAATGGCAAACCATTTTTTTTTTTTGTCTACTCCTAGAAATTGAAAAAATTACATTATTTCACTTTATTGTGGTTAGAAAATAGAACTGAAAACCAACAGATATAAATAAGATTTAGACAGTTTCATTAATTTCATACAACAAAAGTTAAGAACAATTGGATTTTTTAAAGCTCTTTACCTTTACCAGGCAATTGTAATGAAAGACTACTCATTTAAGAAAAAAAATATACCTTAAATACACCAACCAAAAACGATGTTTTTCCAACTTATCTTGCTTGGATTAGTGAAATATACACGAACTACTAACCGTTAAGTGGCAACAGTGCCACCGAAGTAACAGCAATGCCAACTGCAATGTCGTACAACAGAGACCCGTTCTAACCAGAAATGACAAGATAAACAGAACCAGCAAATACGAAATGTGACCTGATCGTTAATACACAGATGTTCCTCACATGCCGAGCGATCTGCGCACGAATTATTCTCGCGCTGCATCCGCGAATGGTGGAGACCAGAGGTTCAGATCTGCTGCTTCTCTCCTAACGTCCACGCCCAACGCCCAGCCGAGACTAACCCTCACCCCTCCCTCAAAGCCAAGTAACCCTCCCCCAACCCACAACCGGTGCTTTCCCCACCTCCCAGTGGAAATGCTCTTACAAGCTTAAGTTAAGTATAGCTTAGTTTAACCAGACCACTCTCCTAGGGCTGGCCCGAAGGATTAGACTTAGTTTACGTGGCTAAGAACCAATTAGTTACCTAGCAACGGGACCTATAGCTTATTGTGTAATCCGAACCACATTATAGCGAGAACTGAATTTCTATCACCAGAGGTAAATTCCTCTAATTCTTCATTGGCCGGCCGGCCGGAGATTCGAACGCGGGCCCTGCAGAGTGCATAAATTCGCTATCCTACTTGTGAGTTTGTTCCCGTTGGTAATCCTTCCAAGTTCCTACTTGCTGTATGAACATACTTATGTGATCCACCGACCCTTACTGCTTATGGTGTGTGTGTAACCTTGTCGTCAACGAAACCGTAAGGCATGACACTAAGGTCTGGTAGGATTAGATACCTAATATACTAATTGATCTACGCTAGAATCTCTTCAGTCTGACTTTGTCAGAATGTTTTGATACGATTTTTTGTTAATGGTGCTAAAGCTATATATAGAATAACTGTAATATTACTATTTAGAGTATGCACTGAAATCTTATAAATATATGTTTTTATTTAAATTATCCGCTTTACAATTTTATATTCTAAAACTATTCAATTAGCGATTAATTTTTTCTGGTAGTAATTATTACCAAAAAAAAAAAAATTATATACGCATCCTCACAGGAAACGAAACAAACACTTTCTCAGTTTTCAACACTACAGAAGATTTTTTCAAAACATAATCATATCTATAGCAATCCATTTTATAAAAAAAAAAAAAAAACTGCGCATATTGAATAAATTCAAATGAAAAAGGAGGGTATGAAAAAATGGAAAAGCTGTTAAAGCAAGCGATTAGGATATATACTCTCAAATAAGAAAAAGAATGACAACAACCACTTATTCGTAATTTTTTACACTACCATGTAATGAGTAATTTTTAGAAGCCAAAAACCCACCGATACCATTCTCAGCTGACTTCTACGAGCATATCACGGTCTACTAATTTCCGATTATAATTAGGGACGCTGCTGAGAGATGCGAGTTGTCGTCATCCTTTGGCCATATGGCGTAACTTTGATCGTTGGGGGGAAAAACGCTCCCGATTATAGCTTTTCACACACGATTATCAAACCAGGATGATCGTTATTCTGTTCTCTAAAGGTTATGGGATGATATGATATCTTCCTAATTACCTTTCGTGAGGAAGAGAGAAACATTCGATTTCATCCTTCTTTATTTTGTTACGTTGTTTGCTTCAGTGTAAGGAAATTCCTTGATACGTTGTAAGATTCTTATAAAAAAAATTAAAATTCGGTAATTTTATTATATAAGTTTCTATCCCCCATCGGGGTCGAG
>NC_089749.1:5911178-5923678 GCF_040412425.1 Macrobrachium rosenbergii | reverse complement strand
TTACTGAATACCTAAATACAAAGTCTTCAGTGAATCAATATAACTTTTACGAATAAAAGACGCAGTTCAAAATCACTTTTTTTATCAATGGCCTTTATCTAAAATTCGAATGCAGGTGATTACCACTTCCATTTTATGAAATAAAAAAACTTGCTTGTAATAATGCTAACGTCAATGGCAGTTTTATCCTGCGAGTTCTAGTTATCTTCCATTACTCAGATACAGCAATTAACTTTTAGAATGTTAAAAAAAATTATTGGACTTATCTGCTGAAAATGTATAGGAAAATTAATGACTGATATATCTGAGTTTCATGTTCCCATAAATGTAGTTATATTTTGTACTTAGGCTTCACATGTGAGTGTGGTTAAATAAATAACATGTACGTATGTATGTATGTACACATATGTATATATATATATATATATATATATATATATATATATATATATATATATATATATATATATATATATATATATATATATATATATATATATATATATATATGTGTGTGTGTGTGTGTGTGTGTGTGTGTGTGTTTTGCATGTATGTATGTCATAGCTTGAAAATGAATTAAAAATACCTACTTAATGACAAGATTAGATTACATTAACTTTTAGCCCGATTACTTTTCATATCATTCAGTCTGCAGATAAGGGACTGCACCCTCCTCTCACAAAAGCAGGAATCCTGGAGCTCAACACAAGAGCTGACTCGGAGACTATGTTCATGCATTTCCAAGAAATCTCTTGGAAGGAAGATGAAATGACATGAAGTTTCTGTTATTATTATTCAGAATTTTGCATACAAAACATCCTGGAAAAACAACGTACGTACTAATCAAACTTACAAATATTGACACATACACAAACAAAAAACACACACACATGACACAAACACACACACACACAGAGATATATATATATATATATATATATATATATAGATAGAATATATATATTTATAGTTAAATATCCTGTGTAGGTTGAAACGAATGAATTAAAAAAAAATAAATAACCATCTATAAAAATTAACACTATAAAGACTATAATTCCATCACCCATTTCTTATTCAAAGTTACTCTACGTCAGAGATCCCTGGTCTTATTGCCGTGGGTCTTTCGCTTTATGGACTCTTTCATGCAAACCATCCAGGAATATCATTAGCCTGATACAACTCTTCATTGCTCTTTATTGCTCTCGGTGACCTCGCGAGGGAGATTCTCATAACTTTCACGTAAGGAAATTCAAACTTAATCCCGTAATTTAACCCCAGCCCACAAGTTTCTCTCTTCTCTCTCTCTAGAAAACTCTCTCTCTCTCTCTCTCTCTCTCTCTCTCTCTCTCTCTATCTATCTATCTTTTATTTATGTTCTTCTCGCATTGGTTCTTCACGAACGTATGGCAAATTTCTGTATAGCTTAGACTAACACTTAGGGATTTGTTTTGCCATAGCTTTGTATTTCTATCATTTATTCTCCCTAACAAATGAATGCCATATTCGATATAGTCATGAATTTGAGTAGGATATCAAGGGATATCGAGGAAATGTTGCCTCTTCAATCCTTCCTCCGAAATCAAACCTAATTCCCCAGAGCTTTCTTGGTCTTAATAAACTTATATAACCAAAACCTTACTGAAGTACGTTACAAAGGTAACAACATTTGATTCAGCCACTAATATTCTATGTTCATATGCAAATTCCATTATAGGCTTAGTTTTTAGATGCAATTGGTAATTCTCTCTTCCATAATTAACCATGAAAGGAAATTATTAATTCAGGCTGCCCTGAATCTCTCAAAGAGTCTTTACTCTCAGCCTGGGATTTACATTTTATATGAGAGAATTAATAGCGTCACTCTCATAACTAACTTTGTAATAGTAGCCAGGAAGGGTATTCCTTACTTAAGCCTGGTATTTGGACATGAAAAAGAAGCCATATTTTGGGACCATGACTTAAGCTACGCCCTTCTAAATGGAATGTACCTCAGCTCTATGCAAATAGAGTAATAACAGCAAAACTCTAACTGTAAAGGTGGGTGTGGCTCTAAGCCAGCCTGCGGAAGATAAAAAAAAAATGGTCCTATTGATTATAAAATAGGAATGCACACACACACACACACACACATACATACACACACACACACACATATATATATATATATATATATATATATATATATATATGTGTGTATTTCATTGTGTAATGTTTGGTATACAATATGAAAAGTACAATGTGTGTGTGCAAAACTATTTAATTAATAGAATATTGCTTGCCTGCCTATTATTTATATATATGGTAAGAATAAACTTTTAAACTATATATATTAATATATATATATATATATATATGAAATGCTATATATATATATATAATATATATATATATATATATATATATATATATTATATATAACCAAATGACAAACGACTTTAATATCAATTCACTCTAGGAGAGTAATATATTTTTTTCATATATGTTACCGAAGGGAACATTTTAGTTGATAATAAGTCCACCACCCACGGGACGGTGGACTTATTATCAACTAAAAATTTTGGCAAATATTTATGAAAATATATTTTCTCGTATAAAACAGACAAATGATATTAAACCAGCCATCGGCCGTGGCTTTCTCTTTCGATTGTATATGAATCACGGTGATGTGATAAATAGTCATATATATATATATATATATATATATATATATATTATATATATATATATATATATATATGTATATATATATATGTGTGTGTGTGTGTGTGTGTGTGTGTGTATATGCATATATTTATGTATGTGTGTGTATATAGGTAGATAGATAGATAAATAGATAGACCGATATATAAACAGATATACGCATGTGTTGGTATGGTCATAGTCAGGATGGAGAATAGCATGTGATACACTTATTCGAAAAACCCTCCTAAAAAAACAAATTATTAACCCCTCTGGAACCTCTACAATCTAGGAGAAAAGGTGTACTAAGAGTATTTCTTAATTTAGGTTGCCTCTGGCCTCTTAGTTTCGATTTGCATAGAATTACAAAGCTCAAAAGCATTTTTTCATCACGCCGTCTGGCTAGCAGTCATTGATGGGGTCTCCATTCCGTGACGTCATTGAGAATCTCATCTCAATGAAAGAATCTAATGTCAAAATGTCACAGCTGCTTTTTTGGAAACTTAGAGAATAAGAACTCTGAAATTAAACAATTTTCAGTGGGATATATCAAATAAACACCTGACATTACAATCGACTGAAATGTATTTGAAAATAATGTTTTGTGAGTAACACTACATGGATTAAGAAAATAAAAAATCTTTCTCTTTTCTGAACCATTAAATAATCTTCAAGTGATCACTGAATAAAGTCAAGGAAATAGCTCCATTTGAAATTCAATAAGAACGATGAAATAAATGTGATTAAAGAACCACTAATTTAAACTAAGACCATAAAAGTCTTTAAAACACGTAAGAATCGCTGAATACGCTATTCCCAGAATATCATAAAAACGAAGCATTTAAATGCTCTCGTGAAGGACAAATTTACGATCGGCCCTCTTTTGTCACGTCACGAAAAATGCAAAATTTAGAGATGATGTTTCATTCTCGCAGATAAAAAGGTTTTCTGACCTGTCTCCGTAAATGTGGCACAAATAGGAACGGAATACCTACGAATTTCACAGCCTCTTTTTACGAAAGCAGCCCACATAAGCGGGTTTGTGCGCTATACTAAGATATTTATCGAAGGCGGTCAAACTTCTTTAGACATGACCTAGAGTCGATAAATTAATACCAAGAGAAGTTGTGGAAGAAGAAAGAATATTATTGATCGTGTTTTGAGTCATGGAGAAGAGCATGCTAATCGAAACATATGAACTTTTTTGATGTGTTACCGGAAGAACCGACAATGTGTTAGATGAAACGAGATTCGTTAAAGGTCGTTTCTGAAAGGTTATACAATAAGTAGTCATAGCGTAGTGTTCAATTCTCTTTACACTTAGTGTTCTTGAAAGCCATCAAAACATGAATGTAAAATCCAGAAGATATCTTTTACTTGACTTAACGTTGTCTATTCCAGTTGAAGCTGAGAGCAAATCATATTCAAGATCAAATGAATCATTTTTTATACCCAATTAAAGTAATTTATTCAAGGCGACTAAACAGAAAACTTCTCTGCCCACCTTACAGTCACTTTTACTACACTGAACAAAATATTTAACAAATAGCATATTTTTTTACGATGTTTCAGGGAGCATTAAACCTAATGCATTTGTGTTTGATTTTTTATGATGATTACATCTTGCTATAGCTTCCTTTATAACTGATATACTTAGCTTTCATGTGTTGTGTATCATGGTATCCTGAAAAGTAGGAATGTGAATATCTTAAACATCGTTGTAATTACAGATGAGTACGGAAATAAATTAGTCACTAACAATCCCTTTAAACATCCAGACGCATTAATTGTAAAATTATATCATCTTCAAAAAGGACAAAAGGGACCCGCTGACCTAAAATTCCTCACGTGACGTTTACAGCTAGATTAAGTTAAATTGCCCGAAGGCCAATTTAGCTTTTCTGGGGATTTTCTTTAATCAAAGGAGTAGGAATTCCCTTCTTCGGGGGAGTGGAATGGAGTGGAAAACTTCCCTTTCACTCAAGCAGAAGAAGAAGAAGAAGAAGCAGAAGAAAGAGTCCAAGACGGCCAACGACCTTCAAAGGGAAACAATTAAAGAAGTCAGATATACTCCTTTATAGTTTTATTTTCTGAAAAGTTTAAAATTACATTTTTATAAAAAAAACTTCAGACTATACTTTTTTCTGAAAGGCTTCAGGCTATACTTTTTATGAAAAGTTTCAGACCAATTTTTTTCGGAAAAAATTCAGATTACACTTTTTCATGAATAGTTGCAGACTACAGCTTTCTGAAAAGTTACAGAATGTATGTTTTTTTCTAAAAGTTTCAGAGTACACTTTTTTCTGAAAAGTTTCAGATTAAACTTTTTCTGAAAAGTTTCAGTTTACACTTTTTTCTGAAAAGTTTCACATTATACTTTTTTCTGAAGTTTCAGGCTACATTTTTTTCTGAAAAGTTAAAGATTACACTTATTTCTGAAAAGTTTCAAACTACACTTTCCATAAACATCAGTATATACTACTTAGTACATTATTGTATAAATATTTCATTCTTGAAAAGAGTAAAACCCATGTAATTTTGAGGGCGAGATATTAAAATATGTAGCCTATATGCAGAAGCGGAGATTTACTGGAAGTCTTCTTCTCACTGCTTGTGGCAGATAAAATAGAACGAGTTACTGAAAGACTGTCTCCTCTCTCTCCGCTTAATGAGTCACCTTGCAACAAGGCTTACGCGTCTGATGCAAGCGGCAACGGCTTCTAATTGTTTCTGTGGTTCCAATCACTTTATTGAGTGAAATTACTAGTGTTGCCTTCAGGGTTGCTACTATTTAAAAAAATTGTTTATCCATATATTTTTCCGTGTGTTACATAGTTCTAAAGGCAACGAACTCTACGTTTAACTTTCAAAAAATCTTAAACAAAACAATAAAGAACAACATAATTTACTAGCCAAATCAGAAGCACGAAACAATTCCAAAAAGACCTGAATAATGCTTTAATTATAGAAAGAGAAAGTTACAAGCATTGAATTAAGAATGATTCTCTCTCGTTCTCCCCAGAAAGGATTTCAAATGGCGTGTTATTCTTTTTAATGAAAACTTTTCTTTCAGTTCCTTGGCAAAATGAATCTGCACAAGGTCCAGTTTTTCCACTGAAGGCAAAGTGAAATTTTCCCTCACTTGAGGCCGGGTCGTTCTTAATCTTTGTGCTGAGGGTTTTTTCCATTATTATCGTTTGAGGGCATTGTTTTATATTCTCATGGCTGGTGCATTTCTGAAGATTAATTTAGCTGGTAATGAACTGGATGATGTCTGATCCGTCACACTGATAGTTATTACTGATCCGTCACACTGATAGTTATTTTTCTTCAGTTACAGAGGGCAATCATAGATTATCATTAGTATTATTGAATTTTCTAATTATTACTATTATTCTCTTTGAGGAAAAAAAAAGTATATCTTAGTTTAACCAGACCACTGAGCTGATTAACAGCTCTCCTAGTTCTGGCCCGAAGAAGTTGAGTTATTTTCACGTGGCTAGAACCAATTGGTTATTAGCAACGGGAATTAACAGCTTATTGTGGGAATCCAACCACAGTAATAAGGCGAGGAATTTCTATCACCAAAACAAATTCCTCTTTTTTCAATGGCCGGTCAGTAGGAAGATTCGAACTCGCGACCAGCTAATTTTCTGGTACTGAGAACGGAACCGCTTACCCAGCGAAGAACTGTAACGTAGCCGGGGACACATTTTCCTTGAGGATAATATTATAATGAAAACTTGCTTAAAATGCCTTTTATCAAATTATTATTATTATTATTCTTTTATTATTACTGATTTAAAATATTGGTATTATTATTATTATTATTATTATTATTATTATTATTGTTGTTGTTGTTGTTGTTGTTGTTGTAGCAGCAGCAGCCAAAAGGGGCAACAAAAACTTATAGTTCCACACGTATGAAAATAACTAAATGAATAAAATAAATAAATCAAACAAATAAATATACGCAAAATTAAGAAGCATTCGAGGAATAAACAGTGTTACTTAGAGAGGCAGGGGTCCCAGCAATGACTGCCCTAGGTCTGTCAGTACCAGGTCCGACTGGTCTTTTACTGGAAGGTAGAACTGGTACAGGACACGGCATCTAGTATGACAAATGCAGATGACACTATTTCTCACAAATGTCCTGTGATTATACTTTTCATTCAGATCATGCAAATACAAGTGATCTATCTTACTTTTATCCTTTGCTGGTACTGTAAGCAAACAATCCGAGCATCTAAGCAAAACACTAAGACTAAAAAAGGAAGGAAATTATCAAACCATTAAAATTAAATGACGTCAGTGATCTTACATGTTCAAATGTACTCTAAATTTTTTTATATTCATCCATAAGCATAATGTCACTGAATTTACTGAAATATTTTACTTTTACAATACACATTTTCTTGCTGAAATATCTACAACCAAATAATGTTTTTACATGAGATTCAACACTGCGAAAAACTGGAGGCAATTGTGCACCATCACTTTGCTAATACCAATGACAAAAAAAGTAAATATTTTTGTCACCAAGGGTATAAATCAAATGATATAATTAACCGCCATCCAAAGGCAAATGGATCATAAAGACAGGAATCATAACCATGGAAACATTTTACAGCTCAGTTGATATTTACTCTATTGCTATAAAACTTCACTGCAGTATTTATAATGAAGGAGAGCTCCTTTGCTTTCTGTATGATATTATGATGTTGATTTTCAATTATTTGAGCGTCCTATTAAAGGTATGCTAATCTCTCTCTCTCTCTCTCTCTCTCTCTCTCTCTCTCTCTTGTTGGAGGATATATGGCCTCAGCTTCAAATTGCGGATGCTGACTGTGGGTGTAGTTGTTTCCAGCCTGGGATCAGAGGACAATAAGAAATATAAAAGACACAAACAGCGGAGCAACAGGAATCTAGGAAGAGCAACAGACGAACAACATTATTTCTCAACATATCTGGAGTTATGCAGTTGGTTTTTATCAAGTATTTTGGGATAAGGTTGACTGCCCAATTCCCTGTTCTATCATGTCTATAACCACTAACTATCGGGAAGATATGAGAATCAATGACATGCGACCTACAATACAAACACAAACATTATATAATATATATATATATATATATATATATATATATATATAAACATTTCTAAGACTCTAATTCCCTTCCCCATACGCATATAAATACAGCTGGACCAGGTGTTCATTCTACGGAATACCAGACGATGAGGACTGTTAGTCTAGAAAGTTTGTAACTTTTCCTGAATAAATATCTCATAGATACCATCCCGTTTAAATGAGGTCCTATTAATAATAGTAATGCACAGAACAATTGTTAAAGTGATAAAGTTTACACACACATTATATATATATATATATATATATATATATATATATATATATATATATATATATATATATATATGTGTGTGTGTGTAATGTGTGTGTGTGTGTGTGTGTGTGTGTGTGTGTTTGTAAACTTTATCACTTACACAATTGATCTGTGCATTAATATAATTAATAGCAGGGTCTCATTTAAATGGATAATTATAACAGATATATATATATATATATATATATATATATATATATATATATATATATATATATATATATATATATATATATATATATATATATATATATATACTGTATTTCTGACTTACCACAGGACCGAAAAGTTGGTCTTCCAGTGAAGTTCAGGGCATTAGCAATTCAGGCACAAAGGTCATAAAAAGGGCTGGAACTTAAGTACTTATGTACATAGGGTTTTCCCGGACAAGCAACTAAGGCCTAGCATACCATTGAATTTTACCCAAATCTCCGACCCATCAGTGCTCGAACTGCTAACATTTCATTCGACTTACTCCTTTCATGAGATAGGATAGAAATGAACACATGGGAACGTGTTTCACAGAAATGAATTTCTGACTCACCACAAGACTGAAACCCGGTCTTTCGGTGAGAGTTCAGGGCATTAGAAATTCGGGCACAAAGGTCAAGGAGTTGGAACCTAAGTACTTTACGTACCTAAGGTTTTTCCCAGACAGGCGACTCAGGCCTAACATAGCAGCAAATTTTGCCCAACTACCCGACCCATCAGCGCTTTTACCGATTTTTGAGAAGACTCTTTTAGGAAAAGTCATGCTCGAATGTAGTCAGTAAAAAAGACGTAAGTATCAGAGTAAAAAGTCAACCCTTGAGACCAGTAAATGATACCTTAATCTTTTCACTCTATAAAATAGTTTTTTTAAAAAATATTATCGTTTCACATCGGAAATGTACTATTCGGGCACCTAAGTCACGGCTCATAGATATCGTGTGCTTCATTGATTTTAAGCAGGCGTGATTTTGATCAAGCTACTGAGAGATAGGCTGAATGACTAGGTAGGTGATCAAAAACAAGTAATAATAATTTAGAAAAATCCGTATTTTTATGGTTAACATTTTAGTGCTAATACCGTTATCACTAGCACTCATCCACTTCATAATACTAATACCAACATTAATTTTGTTAGTTTATTTATGAAAAATACAAAAAAGTAGTAATATCATTAAGTCTTTCACATTAACCAGGAAAATTAAACTACTGCTACTACAACTACTGTGATGCATTCAGTTTTAGGTAAATCTGAAGAATATCCGTATGTTCGTTTTCTGTTCTTTTAAATACCAGACATCTGGGTCATGTCATTTGCATAGATTTCCCTTAAGAAAATCGAAAAGGCTATCTAAGACCGTATAAAATTTCCGTAAACAGCCAAGAACTTTAAACGATTGCCATTGTAAGTCGTAAAAAAAATTCCCATTTGAGAGAAGTATCTCTAAAGTACAGTACAATGCTTGGCTCGTGTTTGCCAGGTCAGTGTATCGGTCAGGCCTGTTGTGGATGGGTGTTGCGTTTCCATGGTCAAAGAAAAGGGACTTGATGCCAGCGAACTCATCCCTATAAACTTGCTTAGAAATACTAAGATGTTCACAGGAGGAAACAGATAAATGGTAACATTACACACACACATACATATATATTATATATATATATATATATATATATATATATATATATATATATATATATATATATATAGGTAACAAAGGTAGATGAAAAGTTAATTCAAAAGAACACAATAAAAACTTGCAGTAATTCACGAGGGTTTAGAGATGAGCTTTCAAAGGCTCTCTGCAAATTGTATAACGTTTTCCTTTGGCTTTCGCTCTTACTTGGAGCATTTTCTATTTCACGCTCCCTCTCTTGAACAGGATAATGCTTTCAGACAATTCCCATATTTATCGGGCCATAGAATACTCCGGTAGACAGATTATTGGAGGTTGAAAAAGAAGTCTCCGGAAGCGGGCTTAGCAAAAGTTCATCAAAAATTATTCGTACGAAAACATGCTGTTCTTACTTGCACTAATACGCATCAAAAAACAATTATTTTTGGTCTATTTGATTTTGTTACGGAAAATATACAGTGATCGATGAAAACTTAGAATAATCAGTTCACTTATTTAAAACAAGAAAACAACAAACATAACCGCTTGGAAAAGAAGAAAAGAGAGAGACAGGATGAACTCAATCAGCAATCAAAGATAGATATAATTTAGAACTTTAACTAACTCATGGGTGCAAGAAGACTTACAGCAAATATATACATGCACATATATACATATACACATATGTGTATGTATACAAAATGTATTCATATATAATGCATAAGTGTGTGTATATATGTACACACACACACACATATATATATATATATATATATATATATATATATATATATATATATATATATATATATATATATATATATACAGAGAAGAGAGAGAGAGAGAGTGCTGAGAAAGATAAAAGTACTAAGTATACATAATTCAAATCTAATTGGCATGTAGGAAAAGCCCTACCAACAAAATCATATAAACAGAGAGAGAGAGAGAGAGAGAGAGAGAATCAAGGATGTACATTTATTCAGTACCTATCGATTATGATCAAATGAATCGAGACTTCTTCATATTCCTTGAAGATAATGGACGCTCTATTCAGACTCTTTATTTTCATTTTTATTTTTAAGGAGAATGGGGTTGTCTAGATGGCAAGGAAGAAACGTCTTGGAACAAAGATTATTCAACATAGCCATTTCCCCCTTAGAGAAACAACTATAAATATACAAGAACCTGCACCAGGGAATTACCTGGGCAAGCTAACTGCTTGCATACCAGCGAAGTTCCCAACTTCCCGACTCAGCAATGACCAATAGACATCATTTCATTCGAATTATCCCTTCTGGTGAATAAGATGAAATCATCAACACAATCACTCGAAGGGGATAATTCGAATGAATGATGTACTGGGTCGTGCTGAAGTCGGAGATTGAGAAAATTCGCTGGTATGCCGTGCTTTGCCCGAATATTCCTTGGTACGGTGCTCTCGGGTCCCAACTTTTTTGACTATGACCTGGTGAGTAACGCCCTTGCTGGCGTTCTGAGTTGATCGGCGTGAACGGTATTTCTGTTCCACTGCGTGTTGTATTTGTTGATATTCTTATTCACTCAGAAGATCGAATGAAAGGATGTCTATTGGGTCATTGCTGAGTCGGAGATTGGAAACTTCGCTGGTATGCACAGTTGCTGCCCAGGTCATGGTGCAGTTGCTCAGGGTTCCAACTCTTTTGACTTGTATGGCCTAGTGGATAACGCCCTCCACCTGAGACTGGGTTCGATCCGACGTGAGTCAAAATTTATTTCTGTTCCACGTGATTGTGTGTTGATGATTTCTATCTTATTCACTCAGAGGGATAATTCGGATGAAATGATGTCTATTGGGTCATTGCTGAGTCGGGAGATTTGGGAAAACTCGCTGGTATGCAAGCAGTTAGCTTGCCCAGGTAATTCCTTGGGTGCAGTTGCTCTCAGGTTCCAACTTCTTTTGACTTGTATGGCCTAGTGGATAACGCCTTTGCTCCACCAGAGACCTGGGTTCGATCCCGAGTCAGAAATTTATATATATATATATATATATATATATATATATATATATATATATATATATATATATATATATATGTATATATATATATATATATATATATATATATATATATATATATATATATATATATATATATATATATATATATATATATATATATATATATATAATTATATATATATATATATATATATATATATATATATATATATATATATATATATATATATATATATATAGTATTTGGACATATTTTCTCTATTATGCAGTTCCTATTGAAGTCATTGGCAATATTCATATTACATAGGCTTTTTATTCTCTTCAGGCTAGTTTCTTAGGATTAAAGAAAAATTATTCATGTTCTTTCCATTCACTTACTAGAGTCGACTGACCGTTTCCTCACTAATTGGTGACGTCTTCAGGACTAAAGCACAAATTGACACACGGCTTTTATTACTACATGGAGTTAGCGCCTACGCCCAAAATTTCAAACATGGTGTCTTTAGGCATTGAATTTCTTTCAGACAATGGGTCTTATTGCCTCGCTGTTGGTCTGTAGTAATAAAAACCTTGATTGTCAGTTCTAATTTAGGTCCTGAAGACATCGTCGATGAGCGAAGAAACGGCCTGTCGACTATAATGAGTAAAACATTAATAATTTTCTTTTCCTGAGAATCTGGCCTGAAGAAATAAAAAGAAATATCTTATTCAAAACCTGTTTAAAAGATAGTATATGTGGATAATGCCATTGATTTCAGTATACATATATATATATATATATATATATATATATATATATATATATATTCGCTAACTAT
>NC_089749.1:5906077-5910678 GCF_040412425.1 Macrobrachium rosenbergii | reverse complement strand
ATATATATATATATATATATATATATATATATATATATATATATATGTATATATGTATATATATATATGTATATATATGTTTGTGTGTATTTGCGTCGATTTGGTTCTGTCCTTTAGGCACCGAATGATTTGGCGCCTGGCTTTTGGCTCAAGCTATTTGGGCGCGAGACCAAAAAAGTGTTAAAAGTGGTTATTTTGTTCAATAGTGATTTATAAGAAATTTAGTTGACCAAAATGATCAAGTAATCATTTAGATCTGTATATTGTTTACAATGCTCAGTTTTAGCGTGCCATTTAGATTTATGGCCCCCACCTCTCGAACCCTGATGATGAATTCATGATCAATTCCAGGATTGGTCTGGTCGCTCATCACTAAATTACGCTCTCTACCTGTTATTTCTCTCAAAGCAGATATATTAGGAATGACAGCTAGACTAGCTACCGATGGCTGTCAAACATTCCTCAGCAATACAGTACAATCCGTGACCCTGGAGACTCCGCTGATTCTGTACCAAAATTTCAGGTCACTATCAGTGTTGTTTCCTCTGTCAGAGACGTAGAAGAATCCATTATGCGCAAGTTTTTCTTTACCACGTTTCGTTAATACTGCCACAGCCATCATATGGATAACAGTATTTAGCTAAAAAGAAAAAGGACAGCAAAAGAACGAAAAACTTTGGCCACCCACATCAAGTTAAAGTGAGACTACTGGGTACGTTAAGAAGTTTGATAGCAGTGAGATTTTGAACTTAATCCCTGTTAAGGTGCTAGTTACTCCAAAGGTTAATTTAGAACAGATATATTAAATTTTATGTTTCCATAAAAATATTCAAACACGATACGTACTTTTACGTGACTTAAACATCTGACACTCACAGAATGAATGAGCTAATTTTTCTGATTCCGAGCACGCATTATCATGTATCTAGTTTAACTTATAACAGGGATGTTGTAATTTTGTTATCTTAACACTGTACGTAAACACAAAATTCAAAGAAAAATTGTTGATTGAAACGTCCGGCACCAAAGGTTTAGCACCAAAATGCATTTGTAACCAAAATTTCCCAAGTCATCAGTTAAAAAATGGCTTCGACCAAAATGTAGCAAACACACACACATTACATCGTGACACATACATCTGACACACACACACATATTTTCATATATATATATAACCATATATATTATAATTTTATTATATATAATATATATATATATTATTCATATATAAAATCATATATTTTATTTTTTAATGATACACGGCAGCCCCCACCCCACCTCAAATGTATCAACTTAAATAATAAAATGGTTTTGGAACTGTGTATTGAAGGCTTTCCAAGATATCGGATATCGAACATACCCAGGAAGGAATGTGCAACTTGGAGGACCTATCATTCAAGAGAGCGTTCAAGTTAACAACCATTAACTCTGGAATGAAGCCAGACCCTAGAAGCTACGAGAAATGAAATGGTTGTTATCGGATTCGTGGTCTTGGAAACCGAAACAGTCTGTCGAAGATGTAGTCTGATCACTGGTATATGTAGTGTTATTTGATTGTAATTTAGTGGCTTTCAATTCTAATAAGGATACAGCACACATTTTTTCAATGTGTAGTCATTCAAATCGATAACTCATTGACTTAGTACCTCAGGCATGAATGGAACCCTAAACTCACTCTCTCTCTCTAAAAAAAGAGGTATTACGGGGCTTAACCCATAATAAATAGGCTCCGTATCACGTTTCTGAAAAACCACTTCCGGTTGCGTAGCTGAAGTTAAATAAAACTTGCGTAACATCATTTTGAAATCGATGGTGAAGGTAAAGGCCAGGAAGGAACTTTCCTAAGTAGATGCGTTGCAATTGTCACGTAACAAAGACACCATATGCCTAAATAATGACTGTCAAGCACTACTCAGGAAATGGATGTTTACTTACACAAGAATACGTTCTAAACTTAAGAAGGAAAGAGCTGAGAGAGAGAGAGAGAGAGAGAGAGAGAGAGAGAGCAAATAACCCAGTATGTTGCTGTCTTTTGCCAACTAATATTTGCATGTGCGTCACCTGTCCCAATTGAAGGCGGCTCGTCTGAAATAAATGACTTTTTCGCGCAAGAAAGATCCGAGGCAGCTGCACAAACACACTGAGGCCAAGTGGTATTGCACTGGGACGAGAAGCTGAGCTCGCTTATTCATGCGTCGGGGAAGTGCGTCAGATGAGCTAAAAATAGGCCAGACAGGGTGTATGTATATCCGGATAGAGGTTTGTGTGTTCAGAGTACAGAGTTATACTCCATTATACGTATATACTGTAAAAGAGTGCATGTGAATGAATAAATGGATATGGAATGGGTGAATGTATGTATATATTAGCAGTTGCTTGATTTTCGTATATATACGTATGTCTATGTATGTATCTGTTAAATGGGAAAATGCAAATCCGAATAGAATTGTGAATATGAATGAATTCATCATAGAAGAATTTCAGTATTTATCATCAATGACGTATGTATGTATGTATGTATGTATGTATGTATGTATGTATGTATGTATGTATGTATGTATGTATGTAAATATAAATTATTAGAGAAAATGCCCATTACATAATGGATACTGTGAGTGTATTGACCAAGCCTACACATGATAAACAAATATTGCACTAATACCAAGGCGAGTCTTCTTAGCAGAACTAATATGTTCGTCTACTGATAGTAACAGAAAGAAATGTCGTAAAACTACGTACCGTTACTATTTCGTATATATTGAATGACTTATGAGTTATACTCAGCTTTAAATAATTATAGTTTATCTACCTCTTTTGGGAAGATTTTCACAATAGGCATTTAGTTATGAGTTCCAGTTATTATAGCATGAGATGCAGATAAACCTGCCCATGTCCTTATTTTAGAATGCAGGTTTTAGCGTTACGTCCCTGTCAGAGAGATAATGGTAAATCTGGAACTGATATAATCATGTAGGCAATTCAGTACAAGGATTCCTTATTGCATTTAGTCCGTAAGTATTAAAGGCCTATTTTTTTTTAGTTTTTGTTTAGGTTTTGAACTTAATGTATCTGCAGATACCAACGAATACTTAATATAATAAAGCGTAATGTGTATTCATATTTGTTTGTGTAGCAACGGCAGTCTGCTTGTAAAATACTTCACATTAATACTTACTGCCACCCATTCCTTCGTAAAGGTATTACGTGAAGCAGAACGGAAGCTATATATGAGTTTCGGCACGGCACGTTACGTCGTTTACGTCAGGACTTGACGTCACCAGCCTTTTTTTTATTTTTACATTTTTTTATGTGTGGGTACAATATTATTTTATTTTTCAGAGCCAGATATATGTTAATTTAAAAAATAAAGCCATACCGAAACGTTTTAGGTTACACTATTTTTTTCGTTTCAGTGAAAATATGTTTTACTGACCAATGTTTAGCAGATGAAAAACTGAAGTTTCAGCGTGGACGTCACGATTCTAATAATAATAAAAACTGTGATTTTTATTCATCTTTTAAATGAGCATAGATGTCCAGGAATAAGTAAACTGTACAACCTGTAGTTATTCAATACTGCTCACATTCTTATTTTGTGGGAGAACCGTTCTGCAAACAGGTACACTTACTCTCAAGCGTTAATCAATGATGGCGTTAAATGAACGTATAAAATTTTGCACGTAATATACGACCGTTTTGTCTACTATTTGCGAGCAGATATTTAACAAATTACATGCGCCCGAGAGAACACCTGCATAAAAAAATAATCATTCAAAACATTTCAATAGTTCCATATGCAAATAATTATGTACAACTATATGAAGACAATTTTTAGAGCGTATATACACACTTAGGAAATAGAAATTGAACACATTTCACCTATATATATATATATATATATATATATATATAAATATATATATATATATATATATATATATATATATAATGTTGTGTGTGTGTGTGTGTGTGTGTGTGTGTGTGTATCTCAAAATTATAAGCAATCAAGGGGATGGAGTCTTCATTGTCTTAGGCCTCAACTTACTCATTCGCTGCCCATTAAAGTTTCCGTCCAACTCCTCGTCATAAGAGGCGAGCATACCAGGGTCGATACATCGTGTGGCCTGGAATCGCAATATCTCGGGCCTCAGGCTGTTTGTGTAGGTCTCTTGTTTACCTCCTTCAGGAGAAGCCTTTCGTCTGCGGCAGATGCGCCTCTTTTATCTCACACGACGACGCTCATGCAAATTCCAGCCGGGTAGAGAGAGAGAGAGAGAGAGAGAGAGAGAGAGAGAGAGAGAGAGAGAGAGAGTGCACGCGGCAGACGAGCGATTAGCAGATGTTTGCAAGGTACCTGTTACTCTGTTCTAAGTTTCTAATACTTTCATCTTTCTTATGAAATCCTCTCTCTCTCTCTCTCTCTCTCTCTCTCACACACACAATGATTGCGTAACATACCTAATACTTGTTTTTTTTTTTTCCTTGGTATCATTTATTTCATTGATAATTTCCCCATCCCATTAAGTGCATTCATAAATCCATATGAATTTGAAAAATGTTAAAACGTTACATTAGTTAGCCACTTACTGTATGAGCTCCAA
>NC_089749.1:5878577-5898577 GCF_040412425.1 Macrobrachium rosenbergii | reverse complement strand
CTCCAAGAAAGGCCGTCGTCCCACACTGATGGCAATGTTTGGTGATCGACATCACAGTTGAAAGTGTCTGCACAGGAGGTTTAGTCAGGTCCGGTAAAAATAAAAACTTCCAGGTAATGGAAACAGTGTAATACAGTAGCATATGACAGTTATGATTACAGCTTCTGTAACTGTTCTCGTCATTGTCACGCTGTATCTTTGTTCTTCCTCAAGGAATTTTAGTCATTTTTCTTTCTTCAATTGTGTCCCTAAGATAGTTTTAAAAGTTCCTCTGAACAACGAGACTCCTTGTTAGCAAAAGACCAATTTGCTAACGTCATAAAAAAACTAGACTTTGTTTTATTTTTGTGTGGTAATTGGAACAATTAGCAGTAAATTAAGTTATATTTGACAATAACCATTATTTGACTGATTTTATGTTTCGAGGTTACTTGATCGTAACATCATTGTTTAATAAACTGCTATAAAAATGCAAGTGCTTGCAGCAAACAGTGCATAATGCAGTATAAATTTCTACTCAGTTAAAGGCCAAGAGGTGATGCAATGACATCGATCATTGCTGAATCTTCTTGTTTTTACCAACAGCAAAGGCAGGGACCAAAAGTGAAGAGAAAATGAATAAGTAATTGATAAAACAAAACAAACAGATAAGTGTGTGTGTGTGAGAGAGAGAGAGAGAGAGAGAGAGAGAGAGAGAGAGAGAGAGAGAGAGAGAGAGAGAGAGAGGGTATATAGAGTATAGAAATATTACGAAAACAATGAGAATATGATAGGTTTTAATTATTGTTGACAATAAACAAAACGTTTATTTTTGGACGGAAACCATTTTAATGGAATCATATATACTTAGTAATTTTTTTTTTTCATAATTGTTAGTGGGGAAGTTAATGTTCCGTTATCGGAGTTAGACTGAGGTTAAATAAAAAAAAAAAAAAAGCAGATGCAAGCAATTACTTTGTTTTATTTCAAATCTGAATAGGGACATAAGTCCATTTTTGTCAATATACTTCATTTAAAAGTAAGAAAGTTTGTTCCAAGGGTTAAACTGATGGATAAATTTATATTAGAATGAGTAAATACATCATATTTGAAGGAATGAAATGACAGGATTTTCCTAGAAATTTCCTCATTTCTTGTTAGTTCTAACTAATAACTTCAGCAGCTCTGTATGAAGGGATTAGAAACGATCTGGCATCATAGTTTCAAAGGTCAATGATGCGTCAATGTTTTAGGATACGAAACCAATGAGGTTGTAAAATTAAATCTAATTTTTTTGGAAAAATTTGAATTTTTCTTCATAATTTTCAGCCTTCAAATGCTGCTTTCTGATTATCATTGCGCTCTTCGAACTTCGCATTTGGAATGTAAAACCAACGAATGCAATATTTATTCCCGTCCATTACAAACACGATATAATCTCATGTTACGGGAAATAACTTGAAGATTTCCATTAAAAACTTGTATACGTTTCAGTTTGACGGTCTTGATATTATGGTGTGATGACAACATGGCACACTGTCTCTGACTAAAAATTTATTCTTTCTAGTTTCTTTTTCTACATTTTTGTAACGGAAATATTTGGGAAAACAAAAAAATAACCTGAAAGAAAATCTTATTTCGGCTATGAATATGATGGCGACGTGGAAATTTGTGAAATTCGCTGTAGATGAAACTCCGTACGAGAGATACATTTAACGATTCTGCAGACATTGGAGTCCAGATGCTGTCTTACAGTCCACTTATCGGGTTAACGCGATTAGACCCCAAAACATATTCACAAATAATTTTTATTTTGTTTCATTAATTTAGTTTCTAAGTTACTCGTTTAAAACTGTTATAAGAAAATCAATATTTTCTTTGTTTGTATAGATTATCCGCAACTTCTGCAGTCATTACTCTTACCACAATGTTGTTTTTGAATGTAATAACAAACAGGTAAAAAATACGTCAAAGTTTCTTCGGCTCAATCGAATTTTCTATTTAGCGTATAATGCTGTATGAAACTCTCATCCACGGGCCATGAAACTCTCAACCGCGACCCATGAAACTTTCAGCCACGGCCCGGTGGTGGCCTGTGTTGTTGGCACTTATAGCGGTGCCAGACGTACGATCATGGCTAAATTTAACCTTATATAAAATCACAACTACTAAGGCTAGAGGACTACAATTTGGTATGCTTGATGATTGGAGGGTGGATGATCAACATACCAAATTTGCAGCCCTCTAGCCTCAGCAGCTTTAATATCTAAATATAAATGAACAGAAAAAGTGCAGATGGACAGACAAATAGCATCTCAGTAGTTTTCTTTTACAGAAAACTAAATCTCATCACTACTTTTCTGAAAGCCTAAGAAATAAATATATTTCACTTAGTATATATATATATATATATATATATATATATATATATATATATATATATATATATATATATATATATATATATATATATATATATATATATATATATATATATATATATATATATATATATATATATATATATATATATATATATATATATATATATATATATATATATATATATATATATATATATATATATATATATATATATATATATATATATATATATATATATATATATATACACATATACGGATACTAGACAATGAGGACTGTTAGTCCTAGAAAACTTATAACATTTGTAACTTTTCCCGAACAAATATCTCCACTAGATACTAGATACCATCCAGTTTCAGTGAGGTCCTATCAGTAATATATATATATATATATATATATATATATATATATATATATATATATATATATATATATATATATATATATATATATATATATATATATATATATATATATGCATATATATATACATATAGATATAGTTTTATTACAAAATCTGCAGAGAAATTACACATTGTAATCCCCCCAAGAGTTAATGCACTTCTGCATTCACATCTGCCACCACGAGGGAGCTAAGGGGTTCCAAGGAGGAGGACTTTGCCATCCTTCTCCTTGAAGCCCCTTAGCTCCCTCATCACAGTGGCCTTGATCTCTTATAGGGAGGTGAAATGGGTTCCTTTGAGCACAGTCTTCAGCCTTGGGAAGAGCCAGAAGTTGCATGGTGTGAGATCTGGGGAATGAGGAGGGTGGTCGAGAACTGCGATTTGTTTGTTGGCCAAGAGCTGCCTCACACTGAGCGCGGTGTGTGCAGGCACATTGTCTTGGTGAAGCAGCCACGAATTCTCTCCACAGAGCCCTCCTGCTACGTCGCACCCAGTCAAGGAGGTGATTGAGGGAAATGCATTTTCTCCATATGCCTCTTGGAGAAATTTGAGACACTTGGTTGGGCCCTTCCCCAACTCAACCAGGAATTTCAAGTTATCTGCTCCATGTTTGAGCCACCTCCAGTTGCGTGGCAAGGCGTAACAGCAGTGTGATACACAGCAACCTGAAACAGAAGCACAGAGTGAGGAGGAACAATATTATAGCAGAACAGTGGTGGGATGTTGCACAACACAGTGACATAAGCAGTTAGCCAATTGGTATTGAGGCATAAGTGACTTCCACAGTCTTGTTTCTATATCGTCTCACGTTGTTTATACTAACTGACCAACCCAGCACTCCCCAGGAAAACTCTGAAGGACTCAGAAAAATTTTCCTGCACCTCCTTGTGCTGACTGTCCCTTTCATCCAGGAATTACTGTGCTGACTGTCCCTTTTATCCAGACATTACTGTGTTGAATGTTGTATTTATCCAGGTATTACTGTGGTAACTCTCCCATTTATCCAGGAATTACTGTGATGACTGTCCCTTTTACCCAAATATTACTGTGGTAACTGTCCCATTTATCCAGGTGTTACTGTGATGACTGTCCCTTTTACCCAGGTATTACTGTGCTGACTGTCCCATTTATCCAGGTATTACTGTACTGACTGTCCCTTTTATCCAGGTATTACTGTAGTGACTATCTCATTTATCCAGATATTCCTGTGGTGACTGTCCCATTTATCCAGGTATTAATGTGGTGATTGTCCCATTTATACAAATGTTACTGTACTGACTGTCCCATTTATCCAGGTATCACTGTATTGACTGTCCCTTTTATCCAGGTATTACTGTGCTGAGTGTCACTTTTATTCAGATATTACTGTGGTGACCGTCCCTTTTATCCAGATATTACTGTGTTGACTGTCCCATTTTTCCATGTATTACTGTGCTGTCTGTTCCTTCTACCCAGATATTACTGTGCTGGCAGTCCCTTTTATCCAAATATTACTGTGGTGACTGTCCTTTTATCCAGATATTACTGTGGTAACTGTCTCATTTATCCAGCTATTACTGTGGTGACTGTCCCTTTTATCCAGTTATTACTGTGGTGATTGTCTATTTTATTCAGACATTATTATGGTCACTGTCTCACAGGTGTTATTATGGTGACTGTCCCATTTATCCAGGCACTACTGTACTGTCTCCCCTTCTATCCAGGTATTACTGTGCTAACTGCCCCTTTTATCCAGGTATTACTGTGGTAACTGTCCATTTTATCCATATATTACTGTGGTGACTGTCCCATTTATCCAGGTGTGCTGACTGTCCAATTTATCCAGGTAGAATTACTGTGGTGACTGTCCCATTTATCCAGGTGTGCTGACTGTCCAATTTATCCAGGTGGAATTACTGTGGTGACTGCCCATTTATCCAGGTGTTCTGACTGTCCAATTTATCCAGGTGGAATTACTGTGGTGACTGTCCCATTTATCCAGGTATTACTGTTCTGCCTGTCCCTTTTATTCATATATTACAGTGGTGACTGTCCATTTTATCCAGGTATTACTGTGGTGACTGTCCTTTTTATCTACTGTAGGTATTACTGTGCTGACTGTCCCATTTACCCCCCACTGAACCTAAACACACCTCCCACTAAGCCTAAACACACCCCCTACTAAACCTAAAGACACATCCCACTAAACCTAAACACACCCCCAACTAAAACCTAAGCACACCCCAACTAAACCTAAACACACGTCCCACTAAACCTAAACACACCTCCCACTAAACCTAAACACACGTCCCACTAAACCCAAAGCACACCTCCCACTAAACCTAAACACACCCCCACTAAAACCTAAATGCACCACCTACTAAACCTAAGCACACCCCACTAAACCTAAACATACCCCTGCTAAACCTGAACGCATCCTCACTAAACCTAAACACACACTCCAACTAAACCCAAAACACACCCCTACTAAACCTAAACACAAACCTTAATACAGAATTATTAATCTCAGGAAAGGAAAGCTTTTCCAATAATATATTTCTGTGGTATCGAGTACATGAAATGAGGTATAATAAATCCGTAGAGTTTATTTACCACATACGTTACAAAGGTAAGTCGGAAGGGGGATGGGGGAAGGGGAAGGGATGTACGGGTTTGAAACCCACCCTATTATCTAAGTTGGGTCAAATGATGACCACATGCCAAATTTTGTCTACATCAATCAAGCAGTTCGGATTTCTATAGCGCACGAACATACAAACATACGAACATTCACTTTATATATACACATGCATACATACATACATACATACATACATACACACACACACACACACACACACACACACACACATATATATATATATATATATATATATATATATATATATATATATATATATATATATATATATATATATATTTATATGTACACACACATTATGCATGTTACAGTATCAAAAACCTCACTTATTTTAGTGGGGTGCTCTTGCATTAGAGCAGAAAATGCCTTTTCACAGCTGTTCCCTTGTCAATGGGCAATCCGTGACAAGCTATTTTATTACAGAAACATATCTCCAAAATTTGTTACAAACACTTGCAGTTGAAAAGTCTATTTTCATTCCATTTATTGAAGAGACCTTTCCTCTTGTTACGCAACTGGCGAAAAACACGAAGAGAGGTAAATATGACATATCGTTCGATTTAAGATGCGTTGGTATGAAATATTCTTTTCCGAAAAGGAATTAAATTTACCGGAGTGTACTCCAATAATGCTCTTTGGGTTCTGAATCGAAAACGTTAAAAAAAACAGTTTTGTGAAAAACGTCTAATTTACTTCATTTATATCTTAACGTTATATTCTTGAAGATAAGGTTTTGAAACGCGTACAGTAAAGAAATGATAGAGACTAAAATTGCTTTTGTTCGTGAACGGAGAAACTGGTGAGGGGTGGAATATTTTTTAGTCACATTCATCATACATATCAGGGGGAAAAGGTCGGTATTGATGCTAGGGATACTGTTGCTTATTAGGGATATGAATTGAATAGGGACACGTATTTCAGATTATCTATTGTAGTGCTTTTTAAAGGTCTTGCTAAGCGTTGCTTTTCTTGTCACTATTTCTATACTCGCGTAAATACCTTATCAATACAACACTAATCAGTAGGATTTTGTACAGAAAAACACAAAAAAAGGAATATAACAGTAAAACAGAGGAAAGTCTCCACTTGATTTTTATGATCTCAGATTTCAATAATTTATTTCCAAAGCATTTTTTTCTATTTGATTAATCATTAGAAACTGTAAACAGTATCACAATCCCTATGACAATAAAACAGAAGACAGTCACTTATTGTGCGCCAAGTGAGAGCGTTAATATGAGGGATCTAGGGACGGCCTCTGCACTGGAGAATATATTAAGCTATAATATCAAAGTATATATTACACTTCCCTTATGGCAAGGGCTACACCTAATCAGGCCTGCCGCTGGAGCCCTTCTCCCGGAGGGATCCTAACGAAACGCAGTAACGAAGTAGGTAATAGAGGAGGCTAATGATAAGGCAGGATCCAGCCGTATAGTAGCTATAAATTCGGTCTTCCATGAACTGTATTATGTGCGCAGGACATAACTTAGTATGCTAATATATTCATGTATGCAACGTTAGTAATATTGTAATGTATGAGGGTATGTATGTATATATGTATTTTAACGTTTTTAAGTTTAGTTTTTAAATGGAAATGCTCTAAAATAGCTACCACAACGATAGGAAATGTTTCCCTGATATGCCTCGAGTTATAAAATTGAAGCCTGCAGCATCATCTGAATTACTTAAAACCGTATACTTATATATAAAACAGTGCCTGGTGAAGCGCCTTAGTAAATTCGTCTAAACTGAGTAAAATAAAGGCTTTTAGTTGATGGTCACAGAAACAAAAATCTACATGGAGCAAATATGTTCAGTGTGTACGAAGTGGTAAAAATAATACAAATTAAATCATTCTTTCATCTACAATCACTGCATTAAATGAAGACTCGTAAAAAATGACTATGCGTATTATTTCTGTCGGTAACTATAAAACTAATTAACTGTGAAACATTTCTCGAGGAGCCATTGCGTGTTTGCATTCTGGTCGTAAATAAGAAACATAAAATGTTGGTGCTTTTCCGAGGCAAAAGAAAGGCGCCTTTGAGGGAAATTTTGCCATTGCCTGCGAGAAAAATATTCTCGCCTTAAATGCTGAGTCCACCAGAGACTCATTTGCCGCCAGAAAGGAAATGACGCCATTCCATTCCTCCGAAGGAGGAGAGAAGTACAGATTTCTTTGGTGCAAACCTTTCATCTCTCACTTTTTCTTCTCCTTTTTGGATACGCATACGTGGTTCCATGCATGCATTAACGCACGCGGTTATGAGTGGCTCTGTGGTAGTTGCTTGCATGCGAGTTTATTCAGCCTTAAAACTTGAATATCTATTTAGAATTTATCTGTATTGTATCTGCATCCGTCCTTCTGGTTTGCATGTGCGACCAAGAAGCTCTCGTCTAAGGCGTGGGTTCCCCTTAGACTTTCACAAACTCCCAACATTCAAGATCTCATTCGTCTGGAATCTTTAATCTTAGCATCTGAACACATTCAAATCGAAGAGCGAGGGTAATATAAGGTAGCAAAAGAACTGTAATATAAACGATCGTCGAGGAGTCAGTCTCGATCCAAAAGACGATTCGTACCTTCCAGAAGACCGTACCATGTCTCCTCATTCTCAATATTCATGTCGTATGCAAAACTCTTGATAGGTTGGCCGACACAGACACCGCGACGGAAGGTATATTCACAGACTTCATATTTTGATGACCGGTGCTACGCACAGAAAAAATAAAAATATGAACACAGTGTGTGTTCTAATACGTTATAAAGAGGTTCTCATCTGTATTTCATGAGCAAGTTTACAAGATAGTAACTTTCGTAAACTGCTTGCTAAGGACGCAATTAAGCAAAGCAATTAAACCGTTTTGTTCAGGATTTTAGACTCTTACGGACACTACGGCACCAGCACGAAAACCCCCAATTTAAATGTTATCGACGCGGACTGTGTTTGGCAATTTTGAGAGTGAAAAAAAAAATTTATTTTATCCTGAGGAGGAAAGAAGTCTCGAGGCCGAATAAGAAGAATATTATTTTAGTGACTTCGTATTTATTCTTTATCTCAGAGCTGGCTTTGCTGTTTTCGTTACCGCGGTTAGAATTTGTATCACTACGATTTCATGGAAATAGAGAGAAGAATCTTTTTCATGTTATTTATCTATATCGATGTTTAAAGATCATGCGCATAAAGATAGTCCTTAAAGAATGACCTGGTGATAATAAAGACAGGGCTTTAAAAAATGACCTGATAATAAAAACAGCTTTAAAAACTGATCTGGTAATGAAAAAAGATCATTATACAGTAACTTGTCATCTTTAAAAAATAATTAACGATAATTAATTAAACAAAAAGCTGGTCTAACCTTTCAGTAGGAAAAATCTGTGACGACAGTAGCTCTGTCAGGTGCCCCAATACTCATGACGGGACCTTCACTTTCCATCCTGAATCTGTTGGCTGAAACCGATCAGCGATTTTGACATTTGATCTTGACCTTTGTCCTTTATGACTGGATATCAAAACCCCCACATGAGGAATGTCAGTATAAGCAAACACTGCAAAACAAAACTATTTTCTGGCTAAGTTGAAAGCTAATTCAAACTTCTCTGCAGCATCCGGCAATCAGCTTGAATATATTCTTACCTTTAAAATATTAACTGCACTTTTGTAGAAGGATAATGGCTCTATGACTTAAACACATTTTAATAAAAAAAATTAAATAAATAATTCTATTAAATATTTTTTCATAGTTAAAGGTTAGTGTAATTAATGTAACTTTTTATCCACACGCAATTCACAAGTAACCAAATACTGTCTATACTTTTATTCTTCTGTCCCCTGTCCCCTGTCTAATTTTGCTTTGGCCTTATACTAACAAACTCTTCTTCTTCTCCTTTCAAGATGTCTCACTAAAGTGTTGTGGGACACACGTCTTTCACACCGGAATTAACTTGGCCGACACGAATCATTAAACTTAAAGGTGACGCCTTCCATTCCAAAGGAGACAACTTGAGTCGCAAGGTCCTGAAATCATGAGAGAGAGAGAGAGAGAGAGAGAGAGAGAGAGAGAGAGAGAGAGAGAGAAAGCTTATATGCACTAGCGGATATCTAAAATACATTTCTAATTGCCACACAAATATTGTGTGCATATCGTAAAAGGCAGGCATATCCAAGGGAGATAATTAATAATTAGTTACACAGGATAAGCACGAAACAAGACTTTACCTCCTCCTGTCTGCGGTCGCCACTTCGCGGCTGCATGATGATAAATTAAAAGTATACAAAATTATTCACATTTTTTTAATCGGGAATAAATGCGAATTGCCGACATCTTCAAGCGCTACGAGTTAACAACCTAAAAGAATGTGCGTGAAAAGTGTGTGTGTTTGTGTACGTGTGTGTGAGTGTGTGTGTTTGTGAACGTGTGTGTAAAAGAGAGAGAGAGAGAGAGAGGGGTAGAGAGAGATCGTTCTTGTGAAAGAGAGAGAGAGAGAGAGAGAGAGAGAGAGAGAGAGAGAGAGAGAGAGAGAGAGAGAGAGAGATCGTTCTTGTGCAGAGTGGAATTTCGAGTTCAACCAGAGAGTTCCCAGAAGTACTTTCTTCAATCCTGGTCACTGTTTGATGTTGTGGGTAGCAAATTATGTGGAGAGAGAGAGAGAGAGAGAGAGAGAGAGAGAGAGAGAGAGAGAGAGAGAGAGAGAGCATAGTTATAACAGTACTATCATACTGCAACTGAAAAAGGGAGGGCTTCGGCCACATAATCCTCCGTGCAATGGAGTAAAACCAATCGAATGATAATCTCTCTCTCTCTCTCTCTCTCTCTCTCTCTCTCTCTCTCTCTCTTTGAATAAAATTAATTTCCAGTCCAATTGACTTTACTCCACATATTTAAACGTAACTGTCGCATTCGCGAGGAGCCCCAGCCCTTAAGTTTCAGCTTCTCGTATGAAACTATTGAAGATATTTCATACTTTTAACTCGTAAAGTTTCTCTTGATTTTACTGTATTACCACTAACGCCGACAGCTGGTTTTCTTTGATACCTTTCACTGCACTGCTTATTTCGCTTTCTATATGATGAGGACATATCCTATGACTGGTGGCTGACTCTCTTTTATTTGTTTTTTCCAGAATGGCAAACACTTCTCTCTCAAAACATCCATTAGGTTGCGAGTATATTTCCCTGTATATTATGATTTAACATTTTGAAAATATTCATGCATCAGATAGATAATAAAACCAACATGAAGCAGCTCCATCATTGTCTGAGTTGGTTTTGCCTCGACATTCCATCTCTCTCAGCTGCCGAAATCTGTCCCTGAATCTCACGAGTTTTCGCTTTTTCTTTCACTCTAAAACGTTGATACCTAAACCAAAATGGATTGAACGCAGAGTTTTTCGAGGTTCTCCTTTACTTAATAGAGTTTATTTTTGTTCATATAAAAGATTAATGGTCTCCATTTCATTTTTTATGATGGTATGAGGGTATGTCATTATGATGAACTAGGCGCCCAATCTTCCTGTAGCAGTCTCCTAGTTGATCAGTTCATATGAATACATGAAGTCCAATTTATGATATAAGAAAAAAATCCATGAAAAGAATCCTCAAAGAATCAGATATCTTCTTGAAAAATGGATAATGTCGGAATATTTTTGACGATGTTATGGCAATATCTTAGAAACTTGAGAAAAAGGCCACGATGCACAAAAAAAGTATTCATGTATAGATTTATGTATGAACGTTTTATTCTTCAGCAGTTTCATCAGGGAATTGAATGGATTATTAATTTAAAATGAGTGTGCTTTAAAGTATAAGCCACGATTATAGCTTGACATTCAGTTCATAACAAAAAATAAACTAGGCAAAAATCAAATAGTTGTGGGAAAAAGACCCCAGCAAATTCATGGTGTTTTGTATCATAAACATCTCTGCGAAAAGTGCTTGGCAGCGTCGTCTCGAAAACTGTGAATAACTGAAAATACTTGGAACAAACGATCAGTGATACGTAACAAATAACGCTGCGTCCTTTCTATAATATCTCACATCCAACAACCAACACATGTTTGCTTTCAAAAAGTCAGTTACGGAGCAGAAATTCCATTTCACTTAGTGGGACGTTTGCACATTTTCCGCATTCCGTTTGTCGGAAAGGACCATGTAGAAAATTATTTATATTTTACCAAATGTGCTACACTGGTGCTACGGGTGTACCGCAGGTTACGGTTTGTTTCCCGGGCTCCCGGACAATTTTCAAGGTTATTAATGATCCGGGGATATTTTTGCAAATCCCGGGAAATCCCGGGATAAAAATTAAATACAAAAATAGGGACAAATTTGACTGCAGGATGGTTGTGGACTTGTTGTTCTGTTTATATTTTTATATACTGTAAATACAGACAATTTCTGTCATTATCCTCATGATAATAATGATAGATGAATAGATGATGTCACTGTTTTGATATTTATATAAAATACTTCATATTTTCAGTGAATTGTATTTTCCCATCAACAGCATCTTGCTAAAATTGCTAAAATCTTGTAAAATTGATAAAATCTTGTAAAATTTCAAGTTGCAATGCTTTTGCAAGATAAGGTCTGTCAAATAAATCCATGTAGGGAAGATAAAGTGTCTGTTTCAGTGTTTCCAGTTTATTGCAGTAACTAAATCTATAGGGGACAGGGGTATAAAACCGTGACAAAATAATTATGTATAAGTTTGCAGATTTTTCAAGAGGAACATATTCCTTCTTTATCATGTGGAAACGTAGTATTACTGTTTACCTAATGCTTTATTTTGTATTTTTGTATTTTTTTTATGAATGATAATGAACTATAATTTACATTTTCATTCGCACTGGAATTTGGAAGCAGAACAAAAATACAGTAGTAAACGAAGCATATTTTAGCTCTTGTTCTTATTCCCCTTACTTTGTTGACAAACAAAGTGTATGCTGTAATTAAACATTAGGTGGAATTCATAAGACAGTCAATCTACAGTAATATTTCTGCATATCTAGTAATGCTAAGCACATCAAAAACCTGAAAGGGAAACAAGGTATAAAGTGTAATGTTAGACAATCGAAAATCCCGGGAATTCCCGGGATCCTGGGATTAGGACTAATTTTATCCAGGAATCACGGGACAAAGAAAAAGCTCCAAAACGACAATCCCTACCGCAGGGCCCCTTAGTCGACTTCTTGTATTGGGATCTATTTACGATAACCCGAGGGATTGCGTATTTACTCGAAGTTCTTCCTTATTTGCAAGGGATTTGAAACAAATGAGTCACGTTAGGTCTAAATAGCCAACAGTTTAATATTAAAACTTGATACCATTATCATCATCATCATCATCATCATAATACTTAAAATTATATCTCCTAGAGAAGTATTAAACTGGGACAGGGTTACTTTTAAGGGAACGAATACCTACTACTAGTAGTCGAAGATTTTGCAGTGGTAAGCTTAAACGGGCAAGAGCAAGAACGAGGTGCTTTTCGTACTTCAGCACAATTACTTTAAGAGGTCATTCTCCATCTAATGTATCATGGATATCAGAACATAATTTTATCTGAATTATTCTAAAGAAAGAGTGTTGCCTCCATACAATGTAATTATTTAATATTTGACAGGGATTATGTCAGGGTCTTACCTCTCGTTACTGAGAAGGCTGTTGTATACATGTGATACAATTGCTTTCATTTTGAGCTGATTAGATCATAAATTCAACTTTTTTTATTTTTAGAAAGGTCATTTGAAAACGATATTAAGTTCATTTAATATTAAATTATGCAAATAAAGATTTTGCATTACAGCGCTTTCATCTTGACTGCAATATACACTTTGTAAGGCTTTGTCGTGGATTAGATATCATAGGTCTCAGAATTACAACATGAATACTTGGCCCATATATCTTTGTCTTATTTTCTGGTATTCACTGCGTTGGTTTTGCAATGAATAAACGCGTAGGTATGAAATTATGATCTAAACTATATGTGGGGAAGAAATGTCCAGTTCTGTCGAATTCTGAAACATTCGCCATTTCTTCATTTTTCCTGGCATTAACGAGTCAGAATGTCGTTCAAAATCATCACGTAATGAATGCAATAATCCTTTCACTTGGCGACAGAGAGAGAGAGAGAGAGAGAGAGTAGCAGCGTCACAAATGAAAATATCTGTGGATGTTTTGTCATAGCAGTTATTAAGATTAAGAAATAAAAGGTCGGGCCAATGAATAATAAAAAAGGATAATCCAAATTACTTTGGAACTTTTGACAAAATATTTCCACTCTAAGTAAATCAGCGACCCACCTTTTCCTCCTCTCGATAATTCAATTTGAACTGGTTTCAGTGAGTAAAAAAGCTTCTTTTCAAGTTCAAAATAAAAGCTGGAGCTTAATTTGGGAATTATGTCTCAATGGATGGTTTAATATATTGCTTTGTCTTATACGCCTACTTTGGCATTACCAGGAAAGAAAGCTTTTCACAGCTCAATACTTAGCCATCTTTCAGTGGACCGACGATGTACTTCAAACACTCGCGCACATAAACTATTAAAAACTTGTTTATGTCAAGTTCTAAGTAGTTAAGCTGCATATTACTCAATGTAGTTTTTTGAACACTAATACCGTTCCAGAAATACTGAGTGGGTATTCTAGTCCGCCTTTGCTTGAACTTGATCATACTGTGGTTTACAAAGAATCATAACCCATTCTTTGAGTTATATATGGTCAGTTCCTCTGAATAAACTTTAAGCCCGAACAGATTACACTAATATTGTTTTATGTAAGGGCAAATAATATTACGAAAATGCAAGCATTTAAAATTATTAGTGAAATAAATTGAGATTCAGCTGAGAAAATTTATTCTTCTAATACATTTGAGGAACGATGCACCTTTGATAGCGTCAGTTTAAGCTCAAGTTTAATATATAATAATATATAGAAGATATCGTGGCGAATTGTAGATGCCTTGAGATGCTGCGATGCATTTAATCAAATTAAATTTCTTCATGACTTTATTATTCCGAGAAGCCGGAAAGCTGTAGGATCTAGCGCCATTTTTTTTTTTTTTTTTTTTCATTTACGCAAATACCCCTTAACATCCAGGGGGGGATTATAAATATTTTGCATTCATCCCTAGCCAGGATCGTATAGAGCATAAGTCAACCGATTCCCTCTGATCAAACTCCGATGGAATCAGTTCGAATCCTAGACAGTGCGAATGAACTCTTCATATATAATTCCCTGTAGGGTAAGTTATTCCCAAGACAACGTTAATTCGATGGTTAAGGGCATATGCAGCTAGATATTTGAGGGCATATATATATATATATATATATATATATATATATATATATATATATATATATATATATATATATATATATATATATAATATATAATGTGCTTGTGTGTGTGTGTGTGCGTAGGTGTGTGTGTCCGTGTGTTTGTGAGTGGGAGCATATTTACAAATTCATTACAGGTTTTTCGCCTTCGGGGTGTGGTGAGTGGGGTTACCATAGGTGTATAGCCTTCTAGTTTATAGCAACTATTTAGCACTGAAGTGGCCTTCTCCGTGACTCATTCAGCGAATCGGATTCATTCGCATGATATGTCACACATCTTTGGCAACGTTTCCATTACAGAAAAAGTTTAAAAGTTATTCGCATGTACCAGCATATCAAAGCAAGGAAAAATTTACTATAAGCGTTTCCTTTACGATACTTCAGTCCCATTTCAGTAAGAAATTAAAAGACTTCGTGCACTGGAGTCCTCTTTGAATATTCTACATATTTTTTTCCCGAGTCACAGGAAGTACGCCAAATATTTCCGCTGGCTCTGCAATCGTTTGAGAATCTATAATTGTTTTGCGCTTTTACTTAAACATTTCGATTCCAGGGAATTTCCCCTGAATCCACAGAAACGTCGAATGTCAACATATTATTGCCTTCATATCTGGGTCAGAATCGTTGAGCATGAGCGATTGAATTTTATTTCGCCTTACCGAGCGTTTCAGTACAAGTTTCTTTCTGACTGTTTGACTTTTGTACTCGTTTCTGTGAGAGTTGGCTTCAGTCATTTGCAAATAGAAGGCAAACGAAAAGATTTTATATAAGAACAGGAATTTACTAACTTTTGAGAATTTCTGGTTGCTATGAAATAACTTTTTTTGAGTCCTTGACATTTCTGTAAATTAAGTTTTTCATATTGTATCCTTTACCAATGTTGCAACTGGTTCCTTTGAATAATTAGTAATAGTTTCGAGTAGAATTTAACCCAAGCAGCATTTTCAGTCGCTTTCCGGAAATTGAAAGTTGCCTCTGTTTGGACAAAACTTTGTGAACATATGAAAGCGTGACGAAAGACAGTGGGGTAATATATATATATATATATATATATATATATCTATATATATATATATATATATATATATATATATATATATATATATACCGGGGTTTATATATATATATATATATAAGCCATATATATATATATATATATATATATATATAAATATAATATATATATATATATATAAATAATAAATGTCGAATGAAACTGAGTAAACTGACACCGATTTTGAAGAGTAAAAATTAATTGTTTTCCGTATCACTGAGTTGAAACTCTTAACTCTCAAATGGGGTTAAATGTTGATGTTTGCGACTACTGATATTGAAGAAGAAAAAATTAAATGAGAGAGAGAGAGAGAGAGAAATTCCTAACTCTCAGAGAGAGAGAGAGAGAGAGAGAGAGAGAGAGAGAGAATGTTGTGCAGTGAAATCTTGAATGCATATCGCAAAATGACATCACTTTTTGCTTCCCGGCATTAGCATATATTGTACCAAGAGTCGCCAAAATCTTTGTGTGCTGGGTATATACATTCTTTATCATTCCTCGTAAACAGAAAAGGAAGAGTCAGAGTTCCATACGAATTTTTGAAAGGGAAGGAAGATATCTCGTTCTTTTCATTACATATAAAATTAGCTCGAGATAAGATATGTGTGCGAAAGAAGAGTAATATTTCTTATTTTTCAACCTCTCGATTTTTAAAAGCAAATCTTTATAAGTGACAAAAACCAAAAATATGGCTTTTGTGTTCATAAATATGAAAAGAGAGAGAGGAAGGAGTTGCTTCCCTAAAGACATACCGAAAATATCCTTTCCCTTTGCAAGAATTACATCAGCATTTTTACTATGTGACAAAGGAGAAGTTGCTCTCTAGAAGGAAGACGGCTGACGTGTGTTTTTGTGTGTGTGTGCATGTATGTGCGTATGTGAGTGTTTGTATGTGTAAGTGTTTAGACGTCATAGTGAACCGAGATATTTTACTACAATATATCAGAGACATTATCTATAATATTTTTATTATTTCTTTTGCCTACAGTACAAAATTTTTCGTTTTGCTATAAATTACATCATTCGTAATAAACTGATTTTATATATGAAATGGTCTATGTAACGTGCTGGAAATAATTCAATGTATATTTTTATATCAGAAATGATGTGAGCATAATAAAAAGTATAACATTATTTCAGAGGAAAAGAAAGGCAAACTATAAGTATCATCTTGACCAATGTAATTATTTTATTTCATTTCCTTACCTCTAACTGGAAGGAATTTGAGACGTACCTTTTAGTATCAGTATAAAAATAATTTTTCTAGCCACGCATAAAACAAACTTATATGTTTCCCTCCTTAAAGTCACGATGTATAGCATGATAAACAATTTGTTTTGATTACAAGACAAAGACATTATTTCCTTTCACTTCCAGCAGCGCAGATCATCGACGGGGTATTGGTTTTATCTCCATCAGATGTCGACGAGATTCGAAAGAAAAATTATCTGACCAAAAAACCGAATTCAAAAACGATTTAAACTTTGGCTAAAGACCAAACCTTCAACGAAATCGCCTTTTTTTATATTTATTTTTTTTCTGTTCGAAATCGATGAGGAAAACTCTCAACTTTTCTCGTCATTGAAATCTATTTCCTTGGACGTCAAGCAGAAAAGAAAACGTAAAAGTCAATTTTTCTTGTAGCGTGGGATAGCAGAGTAATATATATATATATATATATATATATATATATATATATATATATATATATATATATATATATATATATATATATATATATATATATATATATATATATATATATATATATATATATATATATATATATATATATATATATATATATATATATATATATATATATATATATATATATATATATATATATATATATATATATATGTATGTATGTATGTATGTATATATATATATATATATATATATATATATATATATATATATATATATATATATATATATATATATATATATATTATATATATATATATATATATATATATATATATATATATATATATATATATATATATATATATATATATATATATATATATATATATATATATATATATATATATATATATATATACAGAGAGAGAATATGAGTAACTTAATACTAAACTGCTAGTTATACATTTTGTTACGCCAGAAAATAAATGTGAGAAAAAACTGCAAGCTTGACATTATGTCAATACTTAAAAAGAATGACTGCGTTAACAGGATCAGAATATAATAAAACCTTTTCAGCTGTGTTCTGTTTTTTATGTAAATTATTTGCTACAAACTGCTGCCTATTTTTTTTAATTAGAAAACTATGTAAAAAATGAAAATAAAACTCATGGCTTGAAGAGAAATGAAAGATCAATTTACATTAATTCAGTAGAAAATTATATCATATAAAAAGAGCAAGACAATAAATAAATAATACATTTTTTATAGGAGAGGGCGTTCGATAATAGCAATATCTCAGTATTTTGACTTTCGCTGAAAAAATTCAGGAATGAAAGAGATAGAGTAGAGTGCAGCGTGAACCGTAGGCATCGCTCAAACGACATAGCGTTTATCCGCCTAACTTTTTACGTTTACAAGTGTTTCTCTTTTTTTTTTTTTTGGTAAGCGCAAAGGAATCCGGTAGACAAAGGGATTTTGTAAATTAAATGATCTTGTGTAGTTATTGAATGGCAAAGAGAATTGATTGAGTGGATTGGGTAACCGGATCTAGAAAGTGGAATGCTCGATTGTAAAAGCTGGTTTCTGGAATTGTATAAAAATGTTCGAACTCTTTTATCCATGAGACCAGGATCTTCTGGTTGTAAATGGCAATGCTATTTTTGTACTTTCGCTTTTTTAGTAATAATCATGTTCAGTACCTTTCTTTTCCTGCCCATTCATATGTTTGCGATTCTTCTGTTTACAAAGCGTCCGCATTTCCACTTCACTTCTCTTCAGAAACTTGTTCTTAATCTCTCATAAATTGTACTGTTATATATCCGGTTCAGAATTGCATCTGAATTGGCAGATGAAACGTTCAGTTACTGATAAGCTTCGAAGACTAATTTTGCTTCTTGTCACTTTTTCTGCCTCTGCTAAATTCCCATTGGCGTTTTATGACTGAGAAAACGAATCCCCTTAGAAGTATCAGAAGTTTAGTCTGAGAAAGAACTTGTACCGTGTCTTGGAAAGATCACATTATGGGCCTGGTAGAGTCAGTTTCTGGAATGTCTGTTTCGGAAAACAAGTCCGCAGTTATGCATCTGTACAAATATATTTAGAGGTATAGTTTTATTTTCAGATATATTTGTACAGTTACATAACTATGGATTTGTTTCTTCATTTTAAGAATTATACTACAACGAATGTTTTTCAGTTAGTGGTTGTTTTCCTGGCTCTCTCCTTTGCACGGTTCATCTGAATAATTTTGGGTTTCCCTTTCCTGTTATGGAAAATACTCATATTTGGGAGGCTCCTGAAGTTATCGCACATCATTCCCCTTGACTGAGTTACATCGAAAGCTTTGTAACTGAAACATTACCCAGATATGCTCCCAACGCTGATTCGCTCCACCTCTGTCGCACGGTCGGATTGCTCTGCATATTCAACAAACAGTACTTTTGCCACTGGGCATAAAGAGTTCCTTAAGCATACGCTGCTTCCACAGTGTGAAATTCTAAATACAAATAAGGCGTTGCCTTCTTTCATTTCATCTGCCTCTATTGATGAGGTGTGTTTGTAATCATTAGGGAAAAGGAATTAATTATATTTCTTTTCCTGCACTGACCGAGCTTGTTTATGGAAGTCATATTCATCTAGGTGTCCTAGCTATAAAATGAATTATTTTGAGCAATTAGAAGGAAAGCATATAAAAGTAATTAATGTTCATAAGGAATAAAAGTACATTATATCTTCTCCACGCAAATCGTTAGTTCCCTCACTTTGTATCTGGTGTTTGTTTATGTAAAAGTAAATCAAGTAACAAAATAATGCTTTCATATTATACAAATGAATAGGAAAAAGTATTTTAAAGATACCAACGTTTAATAAACACTAATAACTGCAGGATGATTTTCGATTTTGAGGTTTTCATTCAAATGGCAGAACAGATTGTTCCACCTGACATAAAAGTGAATTACAGATGAGTTGATTGCGAGCAGTCGTTAATGGAATTGAAGCTAATTATTTTCGATGTTCTAGCTCTGCTGACCTAATGATAT
>NC_089749.1:5866077-5876077 GCF_040412425.1 Macrobrachium rosenbergii | reverse complement strand
GGGAAAAACCTTAGGTACGTAAGTACTTAGGTTCCAACTCCTTTTTGACCTTTGTGCCCGAATTTCTAATGCCCTGAACTCTCACTCGAAAGACCGGGTTTCAGTCTTGTGGTGAGTCAGAAATTTATTTCTGTGAAACACGTTCCCATGTGTTCATTTCTATCCTATCTCATGGTGAAAGGAGTAAGTCGAATGAAATGTTAGCAGTTCGAGCACTGATGGGTCGGAGATTTGGGTAAAATTCAGTGGTATGCTAGGCCTTAGTTGCTTGTCCGGGAAAACCCTTATGTACATAAGTACTTAAGTTCCAGCTCCTTTTATGACCTTTGTGCCCGAATTGCTAATGCCCTGAACTCTCACTCGGAAGACCGGGGTTCGGTCCCGTGGTAAGTCAGAAATACAGTATTCAATACAGTAATATATATATATATATATATATATATATATATATATATATATATATATATATATATATATATATATATATATATATATATATATATATATATCCATAGATACCATCCCATTTAAATGAGATCCCAGTTATTAATTATATTAATGCACAGATCAATTGTGTAAGTGATAAAGTTTACACACACACACACACACACACACACACACACACACACACATATACACACATATATATATATATATATATATATATATATATATATATATATATATATATATATATATATATATATAATGTGTGTGTGTGTAAACTTTATCACTTTAACAATTGTTCTGTGCATTAATATTATTAATAATAGGACCTCATTTAAACGGGATGGTATCTAGCGGAGATATTTATTCAGGAAAAGTTACAAACTTTCTAGGACTAACAGTCCTCATCGTCTGGTATTCCGTAGAATGACCGAACACCTGGTCCAGCTGTATTTATATGCGTATGGGGAAGGGAATTGGAGCCCTTGTTTTCATATATATATATATATATATATATATATATATATATATATATATATATATATATATATATATATATATATATATATATATCATCTGTGTATAATGTTTCTTTTGTAGGTCGCATGTCATTGATTCTCATATCTTCCCGATAGTTAGTGGGTTATAGACATGATAGAACAGGGAATTGGGCAGTCAACCTTATCCCAAAATACTTGATAAAAACCAACTGCATAACTCCAGATATGCTTGAGAAATAATGTTGTTCGTCTCTTGCTCTTCCTAGATTCCCTGTTGCTCCGCTGTTTTGTGTCTTTTATATTTCTTATTGTCCTCTGATCCCACTGGAAACAACTACACCCACAGTCAGCATCCGCAATTTGAAGCTGAGGCCATATATCCTCCAACAAGAGAGAGAGAGAGAGAGAGAGAGAGAGAGAGAGAGAGAGAGAGAGAGAGAGAGAGAGAGAGAGATTAGCATACCTTTTATTAGGACGCTCAAATAATTGAAAATCAACAGCATAATATCATAACAGAAACCAAGGGAGCTCTCCTTCATTATAAATACCGCAATGAAGTCTCGTTAGCAATAGAGTTGAATATCAACTGAGCTGTAAATGTTTCGGTGCAGTTATGATTCCTGGTTCCTTATGATCCATTTGCCTTTGGATGGCGGTTAATTATATCGTTTGATTTTATACCCTTGGTAACAAAATATAATTGCTTTTATTTTTCAGTGGCATAATGAAAAGTAATGGTGCATAATTGCCTCAGTTTTTCGCAGTGTTAAATCTCATTAGAGTATCACAGTTCCTGGTTTTGTTACACATTTTCACAGTAATACGTTGTATATATTTCAATAGGGACATACATATATGAAGGTAAAACAATTTAGAGTATATTCAATGTATGAGAATATGCTCATAGGTGAATGGCTTGATATATATACATTTTTTAGTCTTAGTCCCTGAAAGATTGTTTCTTACAAAGCAAGGATAAAAGTAAGATAGGATTAAAAATACATTTGCATGAGCGGCTGTAGAGTAGGGAGACAGGGGTAGGCGTGAGAAATCCTAACCTTTTCTAGAATGCCGTGTCCTGACCTATTCTACCTTCCTAACCTAACTTAGGGCGGACCTTCCCTGACCTGGCCCCGGGAGTGGTGGTGGGACCCCCCCCCCTGGACCTCTCTAAGTAACACTGTATATCCCTGTCTCCCTACTCTCCATACTACCCTATTTAGATATAAGCAAAGTACTTTGCATGCCTTTATTTCGTAAGGAGTGCATTTCCCAGTATTCTTTTTTTTTTCGCGTAGTGTTTAGCTGAGATTCTATGATTTCACAATTACTAGTACCAGTACAGGTATGCGTACCGGTACCTATAGGAGTACCAGCATTTAAATCAGTATCTGAAAGAAAATTATAATCAAATTACATATGGAAATTAACTATGTCATTCACAGCTATTACACCTGGATGTCATGCATCTCAGTACCTGTATCAGTAACAGTTCAAATACCTGTACCAGAAAAATTAGCGGTACCACCACCAGTTGTGGAAGTCTTCCTTCTGCCGTATTGGATCTTGAGGACGATAGGTTTTGCGCTCCTCTGCCTTATTACTGTGACTTGTTTATTCCTCGAATACTTCTTAATTTTGCGAATAGTTATTTCTTTACTGCTTTCTTTACTTTCACTCATTCTTATTTTCAGAGACGTTTGACTTGACCTCTTTCCTTAATGCCTTTGTTTTTGAGCAGTAATTTAACGGCTATTTTGGATTACAGTAATATATTAAGAGTGTTTACTTAATAATAATAATAATAATAATAATAATAATAATAATAATAATAACAATAATAATAATATGGCGATAATGGTGATGCTGTTTATGGTGATAAAAACAAAAACACCATACACAATATAATGATAATAATGATGATATTTTGGTAGGAGGCACTCTTTTAACCATGTGTTACTAAAAGCTATCGCAGTGCAAATGCTTGTGCGGTTTTGTTCATCAGAAAGAAATCATTAATAATAATAATAATAATAATAATAATAATAATAATAATAATAATAATAATAATAATAATAATAATAATCTCGGGATGTCTGTGGAAACTATAAAGAAAAATAACTGACACTGTTAATTACCAGCGAAATTTGTCTCCAGAAAAGAAAAGTTACCAGCCATGAGTAAAAAAAAGAAGTAAAATCCTCTCAAACGATAGAATAATGAAGTGGGAGAAAAAAATCCTCCGCACAAAGGAGAAGATTAAAAACGACTTGGCCTCAAGTGAGGAAAAGATTTCACTTTTGCCTTCCATGGAAAACTGGCCTTTGCCCAAACCCAGAATCATTTTGCCAAAGAACTGGAAAAACTTTGCGTTGAAAAGAAAAACACGCCATTCGAAATGTTTCTTGGAGCAAGACTGGTTTATAGTTCAATGAGTGTTACTTGTGCTCTCAAAAATTAAAGCATATATATTTAAGTGATTTTGCAATTACTTCGGACTTCTGTTATGTTGCTCTGCTTTTTTCTCACATTTTTCAAAAAGTTAAACGTGGAATTGTTTGCCCTTTGACTATCTGTATTACAAACAGAAAAACATGTAGATAAACAATGTGTTTTTCAAACCATGGGGACCATGCAGGCATTGCTACTAATTAACTCATTAAATTGACGGAATCACAGGACCAATTGGAAGCCGTTGCCGCTTGCATCAGACGCGTAACCTCTGATTCATTAGGTAGAGAGGAGGTAATCTTCCACCAGCCCCTACTCTGGTATCCGGTACAAGCAATTGTATGAGGTTTTCTAGTAAACGTCCATAGTTGAATGTATTCGGAAGTTTTCAGAAATTTTGAAAGTAAAAACGAAAAAAAATTCTGGAAATATCTGTGATTTCTTTAATTGCTTCCCCTCCCTCCATCGTCCTTGTCCATCTTGGGCTCCTTCTTCTTTCTCTTCCGCCTGAGCGAAAGAGGCGTTTTCCGCTCCATTCCACTCCTCTGAAGAAAGGAATTCCTACTCCTCTGATTGAAGAAAATCCACAGGATAGCGAAACAGGCCTTCCTGCAATTTAAGTTAATTTAGCTGCAACGTCATGAGAGGAATCTTAGATCAACGGGACCCTGTTGTCCTTCTTTTAGATGATAAGGTTTTACTATCAGTTACGATTGTTAGTGATCATTTCCGTACTCAACTTTAATCAAAATGATGTTTAATATATTCATATTCTTACGTTGGAAGATCACAACAAAACATATTTGAGTGTGAAGTATTTTCTTTTTGAGCATCTTATTTTATAAGTATGACTACAACAGGATGTAGTATTCATAAACACTCAAACGTGGACACATGAAATTAAATTCATCCTCAAACATGCAAATATCTGTTTTCGTTATGTAATTCAGTAGAAGCAACTGTACAAATGGTATAGAAGTTTTCTGTTGAGTTGCCAGAGGTAATTTATTCTGTCTGACAAGAGAAAGTGATTCATTTGCTCCTGAACACGGTTTGGTCTAATCATCAATTGGAAAGGGCGACATTAAGTAAAGTACAAGATAAAATCTCTTGGATTATGCATTCATGTTTTAATACTTTCATGAACACTAAGTGTCAAGAGATTTGAATGCTACGTGAATGGTTTCTTATTGTATATCCTTTCAGAAAAAAAAAAATACATTTTGCTCCATGTAGCCAATCGTCGCGTCTTCCGGAAAAACCAACGAAAAGTTTATAATTTTCGTTTCATCAAAGTATTCTCCTTCCCTGTGGTCCAAAACTCGACCAATAATATTCCATATTCCTTTGCAACTTCTGCAGATATTATTTCATCGACTCCAGGTCAAGCCTAAAGAAGCTTGACCACCATTGTTACTGTAGCACAGAACACAAACCCCGTTTGGCGGGCCGCTTTCGTGAAACGAGACTGTGAATTTCGTAGGAAGCCCCCTTATCAATAATAAGGAAATGAAAGGGCTACCGGAATAAAGAAGCAATCCTGGTACACCTTTTTTTTTTTTCCATTTTTGACACAGAGGGTGCAGGTTGCAGTGAGGGTCAACACGTAGATTTTCAGAAAATGCCACTCTCCACCCAATTACATTCATACATACACACACCAACAAACAGATATATATATATATATATATATATATATATATATATATATATATATATATATATATATATATATATATATATATATATATATATATATATATATATATATATAATGAATTTGTGTGTGTGTGTCTTGACTTTGAACTTAGTACTCAACAGAGCTATTTTTTATCTTCCGGAGCAATAGAGCCACACACACTTTTAGAATTACAGTTTATGCTTTTGTTACTCCATTTGCATAGAGCTGAGGTACATTCCATTTAGAAAGGCGTGGCTAATGTCATGGTCCCAAACACGGCTTCCGAATACCCAGGTCAAGTGAAGAATACCCTTCCTGGCTATTATTACAATGTAAGTTATGAGAGTAGCTATTAATTCTCTAATGTAAAATGTAATTCGCGGGCTAGGAGCAAACTCTCTTTGAGAGATTCAGGGTAGTCTGAATGAATCAGTTACTTATGGGATTTGTCACCGAAGAAGAGAATTGCTAATTGCATCTAAAATGGAAGTCCATAATGGGATCTGCAAAAGAGCATATAAAATTAGTGACGGAATCAAAATGATGGAACCTTTGGCGCATACTTCGGTAAGATTTTGGTTATATAACTTTAAGAACTGGAAAGTACTGAAGAAATATGCTGCATTTCCGAAAAAGGATTAAAAAGCCAACAGATTTTCAATATCATTTGAAATCCTTCTGATGACATCTGCGGAATTCAGGCGTATCGGTCTTATTTTCTATTCCCTCATATTCCTTTATTTATCACATTTTCCTTGTACTTGTTTCTCTCTGTAGGGTGATATGCCTTCGGGGCTTTCTTGGGTTTATGATTTGTTGACTTTGTTCGTAAGGGTTAGAGATTAAGATTTAAAGCAAGAAAAGAAAAAGCATTTTTCCCTTGTTGGACGTACCTTTATGCTTTGTTGTTTGTTTGTCAGTTTTCCCGAACACAATGTCGAATGGTGCCACGGCCGATGGCTGGTTTAAGCAATTTGTCTGTTTTATACGAGAAAACAATGAATCAGGAAATATTTGCCAAAATTTACACATTTTGAGCCAGGGCATATCGTGGCTGGGTTGCTTTGCACGGGAGATGTTTTCTTTCATTTGTGTTTGTGATGCAATCTCCTCTTTTCTCTGTCGTAGCATTTGGTGAATGTATAACAGGTGTCTGTGATGTATAGTTGCAATATCGCTTCTTCTGAGGGGAGTTATGAAAGAGCATTTGATCAGATCAGTTGCTTATACATTTAGTTAATTAGATAGTTTAAAAGTTTAGTTCTTACCAACGACTGAAAGTTCTAGGCAGGCAAGCAATGATTAACTACATAGTTTTTTCCACAATTGTAATTTCATATTGTATACCTAAACGTACCCAATGAAATATCCATATATATATATATATATATATATATATATATATATATATATATATATATATATATATATATATATATATATATATATATATATATATATATATATATATATACATGTATATACATATATATATATATATATATATATATATATATATATATATATATATATATATATATATATATATATATATATATATATATATATATATATATATATATATATATATATATATATATATATATATATATATATATATATATATATATATATATATATTATACATATATATATGCATATATATATATATATATATATATATATAATATATATATATATATATATATATATATATATATATATATATATATATATATATATATATATATATATATATACATATATTATATACATATATATATATATATTGTATATATATGCATACAGAGAGAGAGAGAGAGAGAGAGAGAGAGAGAGAGAGAGAGAGAGAGAGAGAGAGAGAGAGAGAGAGAGGGTTTTCCTATTTGTAAATCAGTTCGAGCAGTTAAAAATTTTAATTTCTCATGATAGTGCTTTACTGACTTACCTCATTGTATTCCATACCTATTATTCAATATTAGTACCATATTAGTTAGACTTTCCTACAAGTTAGAGTTTTGCTGAATATAGTGAAGGCACATTTCAGCTTAAAAGCATCCTTCCTTTTTTTCATTTAAGCTTTTTTGTTTTTGTTTTTAGAGAATTATCAGCCTCCTGGGCACCTAGGAACAATTTTATCTTGAGGCGAAGTCTAGATTGAAATCGAAAATGTTAAACATTATTTTTAGGAATGAACTTCGATGAATTCCGCTAAAATTCGAGAGTTTAATCAACCCTGATTCACTCCAAATGGCTCTGACTGAACTTTTTCACATCTGGAATTTTCTTTCAAAAGGTTTCTATAGATTGACAACGTCAGAACTTCAGTAATTTATGAAATTATGTGACCTAAGTTTGTTTTTTTTTCTAAATTGTTCGAACTCGCCAAGTTTCTCTTTATCGCTTAATTTGACGGAAAGCATTTTCACTTCATGACTTGGGAAGCTGTTTCGTTTTATTTGTGCAGAAAACGACCATTTCAAAGAGTTGGTGATTTGAAAAAATTTCTGGTCATTGAAGGATTCTTCGGTGGAATTATAGTCTTTCAAGTTTCATTTTGTCTCGTCTTTTAAATATTTTTTTTTTAATTCATTCGTTTCAACCTACGTAGGATATTTAACTAGGAAATTATAGGTTCTCATCTCATAGCTAATTAGCTCGCATCTCTCTCTCTCTCTCTCTCTCTCTCTCTCTCTCTCTCTCTCTTTTTAGTCACTATACTGCATGAAATGGCAGCCAAAACTTTATAGGATCTGCCAGTAATAATAATAATAATAATAATAATAATAACAGAAAAGCATGTGACCATTATATTAAAATGGTGATGTCAAGGAATGCTTATTTAGTCTCTATGGAGTATAGCATAAAAATAACGAATTTAAATCCCGCAGTGGGTTTGATAATTACCATATTTCAGGGCATAATTCATCACATTCATATTCAGATCATTCTCATTTCAACACACACACACACACATATATATAATATAATATATATATATATATATATATATATATATATATATATATATATATATATATATATATATATATATATATATATATATATATATATATATATATATATATATATATATATATATATATATATATATATATATATATATATATATATATATATGTGTGTGTGTGTGTGTGTGTGTGTGTGTAGTATATTATCTCTATTTAACCACCTCACATGTGAAGCCTAGTAAAAATATAACTATATTTATGGGAACATGAAACTCAAATATATTAGTCATTAATTTTCTTAAATTTACAGCAGATGAATAAAATAATTTTTTTTAACATTCTAAAAGTTAATTGCTGTATTTGAGTAATGGAAGATAACTAGAACTCGCAGGATAAAACTGCCATTGACGTTCGCATTAGTACAAGCGAGTTTTTTTATTTCATAGAATGGAAGTGGTAATCACCTGCATTCCTAATTTAGATAAAGGCCATTGATAAAAAAAAAAAAAGTGTCTTTGAACCGCGTCTTTTATACGTAAAAGTTATATTGATTTATTGAAGATTTTGTATTAAGGTATTCAGTAATTCTCTTCTATGAAACTGTTACACTGTAATCTCTCTCTCTCTCTCTCTCTCTCTCTCTCTCTCTCTCTCTCTCTCTCTCTCTCTCTCTCTCTCTCTCTCTCTCAGGAAATTTCCAAGCCGTAAGTTTCTCTGAATATGGAGTGGTTCTTCAAACTGCTATGAAACAAAGTTAGTTTGATTTATTGTCTTGTCTTATTATAAACTAAACAATAAAGGGTGAACGTGAATATCACAGTGGCATGTGTTAGATATCTGTCGATATCATATGCTATTATAAATGTTATCAAGGGTTTGAAAAATTTAAGAATTCGTGTTTTGTATCATATATATATATATATATATATATATATATATATATATATATATATATATATAGATAGAGAGAGAGAGAGAGAGAGAGAGAGAGAGAGAGAGAGAGAGAGAGAGAGATCGTGTACTCTCTTTTCTTTAAAGTCATTCGTTTAATGCACCTACCCATTTATTGATTTTACGACATTACTCATGTGAATGCATCCTTTGCCTAATTTTTCTATTTGCTTTCTTCTCTGCGTCAGCTGTCTTTATCTTAGGAATTATCATTTAGAGGCTTCAACTGACAAAGCTACTTAGTGGGAAGCCATTATTTTCACTAGGGTCGCTAATCAAGTGTGTGATCTCTCCTCTTGAGTTATTTATAGTCATTTCTTAAACGTGACTGTTGAGTCATTGAGCTCGGCAGAAGGGTTCGCTTTTAGATGAAATATGAAAACTTGTGCAAAGTAAAGCTATAGACACTAAATAACTAAGTAGTAAGAGATGGAAAGTAAAAGGAGGAAAGTAACGTAGTAGAGGTATGTAAAGGGACGCTGCTGAGAACATTTGTCCCCAGACACCATCCCCTCGCCCCTACCCACTCTCACCCACCTTACGGCGGATAAATTATTCGATCTCGTTCTCCAGTGCAAGCAAATTCCCAGGCAAAAGGGAACTCTTATCCAACGACCCCGTAGTACATTTTAAATAAGACTCAAAGTGTCACCTACCCGCAAAGATCGAGGGCGTGAGAGGAGAGGAACAGATCTTGATCAAATTTACAAGGAACTGACGAAGTGGTCAGAAGTAGGCGAACCTCGGTGGAAGGGAAATTTTTAGACGTTCTGTCAGTCCGTTTGAATCGACGTCCTTCCTGGTTATCGGTGTTTCTATATTTCAACTCTTTCTTTTATTATTTATTTTTGGCATCGGAATATTCGAAGAATTCTAAATAGCGATCGATCTCGGATACGAACTCCAGAGGTAACAATCGTCCAGATCAGTGCTTGAAATATCTCTGTTTTCGTCGTTAAATGTAATCACTTTCAAACTGACATTAACCAGGATATGAA